>NC_133618.1:466400978-466700978 GCF_048593235.1 Sminthopsis crassicaudata | reverse complement strand
CTTCCATTTTGCTTATAACATCATTCTTTATGTCTAAATCATGAACCCATTTCGACTTTATCTTGGTATAGGGTGTTAGGTGTGGGTCAATGCCTAGTTTCTGCCATACTAATTTCCAATTTTCCCAACAATTTTTGACAAATAATGAGTTCTTATTCCAGAAGCTGGGGTCTTTGGGTTTATCAAAACACAGGTTATCATCATTTCTTATAGAACAATAATATTCCATTAATTCAAATACCACAACTTACTCATCCATTCCCCAATTGATGGGCTTCCACTCAAGTTTCAATTCCTTAAAAGCACAAAAAGAGCTCCTGCAAACATTTTTGCACATCTAGGTCCCTTTCCCTTTTTATGATCTCTTTGGTATATATATCCAGTAGTGTTACTGTTGAATCCAATGGCATGTACAATTTTATAGCCTTTTGGGCATAGGGAACAAGCAGTTTTCAAAAGAATAAACCAAAGCTATCAATAGCCATCAAAAAATGCTCTAAATCACTACTACTTGGAGAAATGAAAATCAAAACAACTCTGAGATACTATCTCACACCTGTCAGATTAGCTAACATTACAGAAAAGGAAAATGACAAATACTGGAAGGGATGTGGAAAAACTGGGATACTAACACATTATTGACAGAACTGTGAACTATTCCAACCATTCTGGAACACAATGTGGAACTACACCCAAACTGCTATAAAATTGCATATTCTTTGATCCAGCAATACTTCTACTAAGTCTGTATCCCAAAGAGATTAAAGAAAAGGGAAAATGACCTATTCATACAAAAATATTTCTAGAAAATCTTTTTATGTTGGCAAAGAACTGGAGAATGGCTAAACAAGTTGTGGTATATGATTGTGATAGAATAGTGTTGTGCTATAAGAAATTATGAGCAGGATGGTTTCAGAAAAATCTGGGAAGACTTATATGAACTGATTCAAATTGAAGTGAGCAGAGCTAAGAAACATTGTATACAATAACAACAATAATATAAGGATGATCAGCTGTGAATGACTTAGAATAACTCATTAGTTATAATAGTTATGATAATCCAGACAATGATCCTAGACAGTTCTAAAGGATCTATGACAAAAAATGTTATCCACCTCCAGAGAGACAATTGATGAACTCTGAATGAAAATTAGAGCATACATTTTTTACTCTATTTTTCCTTTTTTTTTGTTTGTGTTTTCTTTTACAATATGACTAATATGGAAATGTGTTTGTTTGACTTTACATGTGTAATTGCTATCAAATTTCCTGCTTCCACAAGGCAGAGGGAAGGAGAGAAGAGAAGAGTTCCAAATTCTCAAAATTAAAAAAAAATTGTTAAATTTTTATATGTAATTGGGAAACATTTGATGAAATTAATAGAAATATATTTTTAAAAAATTTCATTGGGTGCTGTATGAAGAAGTATTCTGATGGAAGTGGATATCTTCAACATAAAGAATATCCAACTCATTTCCAGTTGATCAATGATGGACAGAAATAACTACACCCAGAGAAGGAACACTGGGAAGTGAATGTAAATTGTTAGCACTACTGTCTATATACCCAGGTTACTTATACCTTCGGAATCTAATACTTAATGTGCAACAAGAAAATGGCATTTACACACATATATTGTATCTAGGTTATATTGTAACACATGTAAAATGTATGGGATTGCCTGTCATCAGGGGGAGGGAGTGGAGGGAGAGGGGGATAATTTGGAAAAATGAATACAAGGGATAATATTATAAAAAAATTACTCATGCATATATACTGTGGAAAAAAATTCTAAAAAAAAATTTCATTGGGGGCATGATTCAGTCTCTCATAGTAGCTTTGATTGATTTGAAGAGGTATATAAGCTCCAATCACAGTTCTGATCTATGAAATTAAAAAACATTCTCATCTAGTCAAAGCAAGAACCAAATGGGGTTGGTTTTAACAATATCCTTGCACTATTCTTATAAGCCTTCCCCCTTGTTCTCTTCTTTCTTACTTCATCCTATTATTGCCATCCCTTGCTTTCTCCTCTTCCCTTTTTTAAAAATTATTTTATGTTTCCACAAATTAGCTTGGATTATCAAATACTACTTAAATAGCTTCCTGTTGCCAACTTCCCAAACTTGGGAACCACAAGAAGAAATCCTTAGGCTCAAAAGTGGCATTGTGTGTTAGCTTTTGACTTGTAGGCAGAAGATCTAGATTCCATTGCCTGCTTTTGTTACTTGTTGGACCTCAGACAGGTCATTTCCTTGGTACTAAAACTTGGGTTTAACTTGGTGGGTATGGGGAACAGGAAGGGCTAACCTCTAATCTCACATTTGTATAGACAGTTCCCAATTAGGAAACTTCATTGATGATCAACTTCTATTTTTCAACTTTCAGTCTTAAAGAGATGCTTGAGACACTAAGAAGTTAGAAGAATTACTAGGATTATTTAGCCAATATGTGTCTAAGATGGATCTTGAAAGGAGCAACCCTTCTCTGCCTCAGTTTACTCATTTGTAAATTGGAGATGGTTGGATCAAAAATCTGTGGCTAGAAGGGACAATAAAAATAATATTCCTCTATCTCAATGTTGTGAAACAGTTGCAAAGCATTTTCATACTGCAAAATACTGTGAAGATGTCAGATATTATGCCTCTTAAGTATTACTATTCAGTCAAGCTACAGGGCATGCTGCAAAGTGAGGTGCCCTCAGCTATATCTAGTGTTATATAGAGGCAGCTGATGGGAGGTTGGGCATCAGTTTCTCATTTAAGAAATTGCATTGGCAAGTTTGGTTCCCAGAGGACGGAAGGGATATAACACACTATTGGCAGAGCAAGCCAGAGAACCCATCAGGGTTCTAGGTACAACTTTACAGGGGCTTTCTAATGCTATCAAATTTAGTCCCTATTCTGGTATGTTTTGCCCCATAATATCACCAGTGTTTACTGTCCCAATATTGGTTAACTAATTAATATCAATTTCATTTTACAAAATCATATTCATTAAAAAGATATGTCAAAATAAAAATAATCACCCCAATTTGGGAGTATAAACTCCTTGGGGAGAATGGACTCAAATATAAAGTCATTGTTGTGAAGCATTTATCTCACCAAGTTCATGTCTGAATTTGACATAACCAATGGATGAATTAATTTCTTTTGTTTGTAGGACATGACATCTTTGTAGGACACTATTGCTCCATTGCTGGACTTGCTCTTATAGATCTTTCCTCTATGGGTTCAGCTGCTAAAGTCTGCCAAGGACTTCCATCACAAGGACCCTCTGCTTTCCTAATCTCCTGAAATTGTACAAGTCCCTTCAATAAAGGGAAAAAACACAAGATGGAGATGGCCCCATCTAAGACATAAGTTAGCCTGAGAGACCATGATTTCATAGTCTAACCTGATAGACTGGCAGTGAGGACTGGCATATAGACTGATAGATGGCAGTGACGGGAAAATATTATTCCTTCCCACTAGCCCTCTAGAACTCAGAGAGTCATCTTTATTCTTCCAGAAGTAGGCTCAGCAAACATCCTCATGGGTTCTCGTACAAGTTTCCAGGATTGAGCCCACATTGGCCAGTTCTGTGTTATACTTGTATATGATTCATTTAAATTTCCAAAATATTTCATATTTTGTGATATGGATAGAGTATATTTTACTATTCCCATTTCATAGATGGGAAGAAAAAAAGGTAAAAGGATAAGTAACTTTCCTTAAATCACATAGCTATTACATAGTTTTTATCATCTTCATAGTTCCCATTTGTATAGTGCTTTAACATTTATGAAGTGTTCCCCCATAGTAATCCTGTGAGGCAGAGAGTGGGTGAGAGAGAGACAGAGTCAGTCAGGCAGACAGAGACAGAGAAACACACATACAGAGACAGAGAGACACATACACAATACACACAGAGAGACAGAGACAGAGACAGAGAGATAGACAAAGGCAGATACAGAACAGAGAATTTGAAGCCAAAAGAACAGATGTGACTTAGAATCATTGATCTGAATTAAAAGGGACTTTAGAGATCATTTGTACCAATCTCTTCATTTTATACATGAGAAAGCTCAGGAAATTTGGTATGTCAGAGAATCATAGATTATAATTAGATCTGGAAGGTGTACTAAGAGACACAGAATGTTGGAACATAGAATATTAGAATATGGAATGTAGAATGTTAGAGCATAGAACATTTTCTCACTATATCAGAATGACATTCTCATAATTACATTGTGCTTTATTAAAAAGCTAGAGTCACATAAGTGGAAAATTAATGACTCTGGATTTATTGAGAAGCCAGCTTTCTGCCATACAATGAAAAGCAGGAGGGTTGAACAAGGGATTGTGGGAAGCACAGAAGCTGGGAACTGTACAGCATCTACAGTAATTTGTGCACAAGAAAGCTACACAGGTTTTTTTATGCCTATTTATATCGAGAGAGAGAGAGAGAGAGAGAGAGAGAGAGAGAGAGAGAGAGAGAGAGAGAGATTCATTGTTGCCCTAGCAACTAGTGCATTGTAGACTAACTAATTGGGCTGAGAATAGGAGGTACTACACACTTTTCCCACATTACCCCACCTTCCACCCCATAATCTAACCACATATGTCTGTCCTTACAAAGGATGAAGGAGACTCTTTCAAAATCTTCATCCTGGACTTCTCTGCTGACCAGTTTGTCAGAAAACTGGTCAGCACAATGGAAGAGCGTATAGTTAACATCAATTATTTGACCTCTAAGAAGTTTTGTCTAGTTCCAACCTCCCACCCTATGGAAATGAACCTTCCTTTTTTATACTTCACTTAGAATTTTGCTCTTCTATAATGAATTTACCTGAATTATCATGTATTATATTTACTTACATATGTGTGTCCCTCATTCTCCCATCCCACAATCACATTCTATCTCCTCATTCTCTTGAAGCTCACCTGGGAGGTCTCCTAGTGAAAATAATTTATTTCTGTTTTCTTATAGCACATTACCTTCAAGGAACTATCTATGGTTCTGAATCTCTCCTAGATTTTTTCATTACCACAATTTCATGTCAAATTGTATCACTTTTACTGTCTACCTGTTGTAGCTTTCTTCCCTTCATTAGATGATAAAGTCCTTGGGGGCAGAGAAAGTGTAATTTTTCCTTTTTACTAAACCCATATCTTGAGTTTTTTAAAGTGCTTAATAGTTATTGAATTGAATGGTATGTTAAATTGTTCCTTGTCTTCCCTACCATACAAGAGGAGAAGAAATATATCTCATTTATATTTGTGTATTCCCCAATCTTAGCACAATGTTTACATCTATCATAGATTATATATTTAAAGCTGGAAGGGGCTTTAGAGGTCAACTAAGTCAATTCTTTCATTTAATTAATTTTTAAAAAACAATAAGCATTTATTTTCTGTATTTCCTATTTCACCCATGGGAAAAATATAAAACTCTTATAAATATTCATAGTTGTACAAAACAAATTCTCACATTGTCTATGTCCAAAAATGTATGCCTTATTCTCCATTGTAAGTCCATCACCTTTCAATGAGGAGGGTACATAGTATTAGTCATCATTATTTCCCTGGAATAATGTCAACCTCATAATCTGACAGATGAGAACACAGGTCTGGAGAAATGAAATGCCCACTTCAAGGTCATAAAGGTAAGAAATGAAAGATTCAGAATTCAAACCTAGATCCTCTGATTCATCATGGTGCAGTGGGAAAAGTGCAGTGAATTTGTAATCAATTCAAAGAATAGTTCTACCACCTGTGTGAGGTAGTAGCAAGTAATGTTAGGCAGCTAGGTGGAATAGCAGTGAACAGAATTCTGGGCCTGGAGTCAGGAAGAAGATCTAAATTCAAGTCTGGATTCAGAAACTTACTAGTTGTGTGATCTTGGACAAGTCAATTAATCTTTTTGCCTCAGATTCTTCAATTGTAAAATGGGGATAATAACATTCTCTATTTCACAGAGTGGTTATGAGATCAAATGAGGTATTTCTAAAAAGCACATAGCAAATGCTTCTTCCCTTCTATTCCTCCTTACTTTTCTGATCTTCAGTTTCCTAACCTATAAAATGAAGTGGTTGAGCTAAATTACTTCTAATGTCTTACTTCTAATGTCCCTTTCGACTCTAGGTATATGCTGTTTATGAGTCCAAATCCATTGGTAGAACATGTTTCATAAATGTCTGCTGAATCAAATTGAATTAAGGGATATAATTTGGACTAAAGTTAGTTGTTCTTACATGCAGTGATGTCTTAAGTAGCTTATAATTATCTCCTGAATCTGTCTATCTCACCCTTACATAAATGAATTTAGGTTGGCAGAATTGTAAAAGAAAATACTGCTTTCCCTGGTATACAATATGTAAATATATTTCTCTGGAACCACAGTTTAGATCCCACTCTGGGAGCAGGACTTGTAACAATTGGAAAAAATAAATTGGTTATCATATTCTACAGGGGTATGCTTTTAAATAAAGTAGGTCTTTGAAGACCTACTGTGCTTTTAAATTTTACTTATATATCCAGTCATTGTTATGAAGAAACTCCTTGGTAAAGTTGAAGAGAGGTTCAATGTTAAGATAAGGAGCAAGGTGTAAAGGATTCTTGCTTAGATTAATAAGCATGGCTATACTAGGGAACTTTTTAAAAAATTTTTTTATTACAGCTTTTTATTTTCAAAACATATGCTTAGATAATTTTCAAGATTCACCCTTACAAAATTTTGAGTTCCAAATTTTTCCTCCCTTCCCCCATCACCTCCCCAAGATGGCTAGTAATTCAATATGTTAAACAGTGCAATTCTTTTATACATATTTCCATAATTATCATGCTGCACAAGAAAAATCAGATCAAAAAAGAAAAAATGAGAAAGAAAACAAAATGCAAGCAAACAACAAAAAGTGAAAATACTATGTTATGATCCATACTCAGTCCCCACAGTCTTCTCTCTATGTGCAAAAGGCTCTTTTCATTACAAGACCATTGGAACTGGACTGAATTATTTCATTGTTGAAGAGCCCCGTCCATGAGAATTGATCATAGTATAATCTTGTTGTTGCCGTGTACAATGATTTCCTAGTTCTACTTGCTTCACTTAGCATCAATTCTTGTAAGTCTCTCCAGGCTTCTTTCAAATCATTCTGTTGATCATTTTTTTTATAGAACAATAATATTCATAACATTCATATACCATAATTTATTCAGCCATTCTCCAGCTGATGGGCATCCACTGAGTTTCCAGTTTCTTGCCACTACAAAAAGGGCCGCTACAATCATTTTTGTACATGTGGGTAACTTTCTCTCCTTTATGATCTCTTTAGAATATAGGCCCAGTAGAGACTCTGGTCTCTGCTATGGACAGTTTGATAGCCCTTTGGGCATATTTTTGAATTGCTCTCCAAAATGGTTGGATCATTTCACAACTCCACCAACAATGTATTAGTATTCCAGGTTTCCTACATTCCCTCCAACATTTGTCATTATCTCTTCCTGTCATCTTAGCCAATCTGAGAGGTATGTGGTGGTGGTACCTCAGAGTTGTCTTAACTTGCATTTCTTTGATTGATAATTATTTAGAGCACCTTTTCATATAACTAGAAATAGTTGCAATTTCTTCATCTAAAAATTGTCTGTTCATATCCTTTGACTATTTATTAATTGGAGAAAGGCTTGAATTCTTATAAATTTGAATCAATTCTCTTTATATTTTAGAAATTAGGCCTTTATCAGAACCTTTGAATGTAAACATTTCTCCCAGTTTATTGTTTATAATTTCTAATCTTGTATGCATTGATTTTGTTTACAAGAACAAAAACATTTTAACTTAATATAATCAAAATTATTCATTTTGTATTCTATAATGTACTCTAATTCTTTGGCCACAAATTTCTTCCTTCTCTACAGATCTGAGAGGTAGATTATATTTTGTTCTTTTAATTTGCTTATAATATCAATCTTTATGTCTAAATTATGAACTGATTTCAACTTTATCTTAGTATAAGGTATTTTAGGTGTGGGTTAATGCCTAATTTCTGCCATACTAATTTCCAATTTTTCCAGCAATTTTTGTCACATAGTGAGTTTTTATCCCAGAAGCTGGAGTCTGTGAGTTTATCAAACATTAGATTACTATAGTATCTTGTGAACTTAACCTATTCCACTGATCAATTACACTATTTCTTAGTCAGTACCAAACGGTTTTGAGGACCACTGCTTTATAATATAGTTTTAGGTCTGGTACAGCTAGGCCACCTTCACTTGTAATTTTTTTCATTAATTCCCTAGAAATCCTTGACCTTTTGTTCTTCCAGATGAACTTTGTTATTATTTTTTTCTAGCTCTGTAAAATAATTTCTTGGGAGTTAGATTGGTATAGCACTGAATAAGTAGATTAACTAAGGTAGTATTGTTATTTTTATTATATTAGCTCAATCTATCCATGAGCACTTGATATTTTCCAGTTGATTAGATCTGACTTTGTGTGGAAAGTATTTTGTGATTGTGTTTGGCCTCCAGGGAGCTAGCTCGGACTTTATACTCCAGTTCTTTTTCTGGAGATAGATAACATTTTTCATGATAAGTCTTTCAGAACTGTCTTGGATCATTGTCTTGCTGATAATAGCTAAATCATTCATAGTTAAGCATTATGGAATATTGCTGCTTTTGTATATAATATTCCCCTGGTTCTGCTCATTTCATTTTGTATCAGTTTATGTAAGTCTTTAGAGGTCTAGATGACTACTTTACTTACTCTGACTGACTTGAAAGGTAGAATCCCAAATATTTTAAATTATCTACAGTTATTTTAAATGGAATTTCTCTTTGTATCTTGCTGCTGGACTTTGTTGATAACATGTAAAAATGTTGATGATTTATGTGGATTTATTTTGTATCTACTTGGGTGATGAAGCAGTCTGAGATTCTGTTGACAAATAGTTTTATACAGTGAAAAGAAAACTGTAATAAGAATCAAAGTATCTGGCTTTTCGTCCCATCCTTGCTGTGCAACTGGGCAAGTCATATCACCTCTTTACTCATCAGATTCCTCATCTAAAAAAGTGAAGTCACTGAAATCAATGATTCATATAATCTCTTTCAGCGTTAATACTGTGTTGTCTATGTTCTAACACTCTGAAGTCTAAGATTTCTTCTAGATGTAATATTTTAGGATAGTTCCCATATTTTCTAACCAAAGTGATTCAGTACTATAGATAGTTCCCATATTTTCTCACCATTGAACCATGACATGTTCTAGGTATCTTTATTTATTTTTTTAGTAAGTTGTATTTGTGCCTTTTGTTTTTTATCTCACAGTTGTTTCTGAATGTGCCACTCTTTCTCCCCAAATGAGTCATCCCCTGTAACCCATAAATAGTTAAACAAAACCTACTGACATGTCAGATTCATCTGACAACCTTGTGTAACCCTCCCCCACCTCTCTAATGAAAGATACATTTTTCCTCATTTTTTCTTAGGACCAAGATACCTCATTTTATTTATACAATGTTAAGTTTTGACATATTGTTGCATTTTTATTATAGTTACTATGTATATTCATAGGATCCTAAATTTAGAATAGGAAAGAACCTTAGAGGCCAATGAGTCCAAGCTCTTCATTTTACAAATGAAGAAACTAGTATAGAGAGATTAAATGATTTGTCCAGGTTAATAGACCGAGAGTCTCAGGAAAGACTCAAACTCAGTTCTTCCTAAACCTATGTCCAGCACTCTATCTTCCTTGCCATCTAGTTGCCTATTGTTTTCCTGATTCTGTTTATTTCTCTCTGCATCATCTCATATAAATCTACCTAAATTTATCTGAATTCCTCAAATTTGCAATTTCTCATAGTAGTATAACTCAATTTTTTCTTATTCCTGGACTATTGGGTACTTTTTTTTTTACAACTCTTTTCTATCACAAAAATAGTGCCAGAATTTTTTTGTATATATGGGATATATCTTTCCATTTCCCCCTCCTACATCTTTAGTGTTATACGTTCATCACTGGAAATTCTGAACTAAAGAGTATGAACAGTTTAGTTATTTCTCCTTTAAAATTATAAATTGTTTTCCAGAACAGTTGGACTAATTCACAGTTTTACCACCAAGATAGTTGCATTTCTGCCTTCCAATAGCCCTTTCCAATACAGACAATTTTCTTCTTTTATTATCTTTGCCAATTTGCTGGACTCATATGTCTTGATCTTTTTAACATTTATTAATATTTATTTAATTTTTTCTTAGTGTTAGTCATATGGAGCAATCTTGCATATTGTTTTAATAATTTGAAATTCTTCATCGGAGAATTGATAGAAATTGTGAAACAGTATAAAGGGTAGTAAATTTGAAGTTAGAAGACCTGGGTTCAAATCCTGCCTTTGTCATTTACTATGTAATTTCATCTTTTTGGAATTCAGTTTCTTATTTAGAAAATAAGAAAATTGAATTAGATAACAAGCTAGAATGACTTTGCAACAGGACGGGGAGGAGAAAAGTTGGTAGTGAGCCTTGTGGCAGTTTGTTTTTCTCCTTCACTTCTCCCCCTAAAGATCAAGGACTTTTGTTTATCCTGACTCTGGCTGATCCTGAGGCCTCCAGGGAGCTAGCTCGGACTTTATACTCCAGTTCTTTTTCTGGAGATAGATAGCATTTTTCATGATAAGTCTTTCAGAACTGTCTTGGATCATTGTCTTGCTGATAATAGCTAAATCATTCATAGTTAAGCATTATGCAATATTGCTGCTTTTGTATATAATATTCCCCTGGTTCTGCTCATTTCATTTTGTATCAGTTTATGTAAGTCTTTAGAGGTCTAGATGACTATTTTACTTAATAGTATGGCCTAAACATGAGCAATTGAAAATTCCTCTAATTATTTATCTTCCTTTATTTTTATAAAGAATATTTTCAGAATTCTATATATTTGTCTTAAATGTGTCTTATTAGGTTTATTCCCAAATATTTGTGCAGGGTACTTATTTTGAATGGGGTTTTCCCATCATTTCCTCCCTCTGTGTTGTTATAGAACATTTAGAAATAGGAATGTTTTGTGCATTTATCTTGTGTCCTGATATTTTACTGAAGCTATTGATTGTCTCAGTGTGTTTGCTGCCTCTCCCTATTTTTACTATTCACTTCTTTTACTGTCCCTGTTCTACAAATTGCTCCTGGGAATGTAGACAGCAATTTACTGTATCAATTTGCCTTCCTCTATTCTGAATGATTATGAGATGAGTTGATCTGAATTAATTCATAGTAATTCATCCAATTATTCACTAAACATATGTATATTAAGCAGCTTGCAAACACAGAGCCCTATGCTGAGTTCTGGGGTGGTAATAAGGTCTACATAAGGCATTGTTTTACAAATGTATATACACTTTCAAATCCACAGGTGGATTCATGATTTCATTAATTTGGATGTTACAATAATACATATCACAATCCATCCATGCTTGTCAGTACCATAGACTCTTGTCCATGTTGTGCACAAATTTGCCACAGAATGTCCAGTCAATATGGGAGGGCCTTCCTTGCTTTCACTCAACATTACAAAGACAATGATGCAATTCATTGGCTTTGCAAAAATTATATCTTGCTCTTGACATGTGCCTAAGACACTCTCTTTGGAAAATGTTTGTGGTCTAAGAGATGCTGTCATTGTGTGCCAATGGGTAGCAGTTAGTCTGAAGTTGATGATGAGGGTAGAAGGAAGAGGATGATATTAGGCTCCTTGTCCACAGAAGTTGCTATTATTTTACATGCTGATTGCAGGGACAAAGATAGAGGCAGGGTTGTTGGTCAAGATGGTGGCAGTAGTTTAACCCTTCTGGTACATGTTATCTCTTTTCTATCCCTCCCTATCACTCTTTTTTTTTTAAAGACCAAGTCTTGCCCAAGCTGAAAATGTGGCTTGGATATCTTATTCACAGTGTTACTATAAGGCTAGTAGGAACTACTCATAGGCTAGATCCAGTTTCTTTTCCTTGTGCAACTTGCTGGCCCCCTGCTCCCATGTTCTCTCCATATTGATGATGAACTTAGTGAGGTCACTCAATAAGGTTAGTTCACTGTCGCTTAGTATTTTTGAGCTAAAGCAATCCATCAGCTTCAGCCTCCCCAGTAGCAGAGATTATATATATATATATATATATATATAAAATATGCATTATATATGATTATGCATTTCTTTTATCTTATACTTCATTTATAATATTATGAAATCATATATTTATATAAAGAAAGAAATATATATACACAGACAGAAAGGGAGACACAGAGACAGAGAGAGGCAGAAAGGAATGAGCTATAGGGAAACTGATTAATTCAAATCCCTCATTATAGAGGAAACATTTTGCTTCACTTTGACACAGTCTGGTGTTTCATTGATTAATAGCACTAGGAAGTATGGTTAGTGATTCAGAGAGTCATATTTGAGTGAATCACCATGGGATGCTCTAGGTTCAACCACACTGCTTGGAACCACTGTTCCAATCCCCTCTTTAGACATGAGTGAATGAAATAGCTTCCCCTGTTGTTTGCTATATATCTGATTATGATATTGTTCAAAGCTTGAATTGTACCAAGTCACACCTGATGCATGTGTGAAATTTTAGTTTTGCTATCCTTGATTTTTCTCAGTGCATATTTGTATTTTATATCTAGAAACAGAAAGAGCTAAAATAATAACTCATAAATATCTCATAGCTCAGTCCTTATACAGACCTTCTTCACATCTTATAAAGGAGTAACAAAGTATAGATACCTCTTTGAACTTTGTTGAAGACCTTAACATTTCATTGCCTCTTACCTACTCTTTGCCTTCTGGCATTATTAACTGGTCCAAGGAAAATCAATTGATCACGAGTGGGTTGATCAATTCCTTTATGCTTCACAAGCATTTCATACTCAAAGAGAAAGTCACTGGATTGTCTCTTTCTTGGCTCAACACATTCTCTTCTCACCATCAAGCTGCTCTTTTACTGACTGCTACTGATGCCTCCACAAATTCTATAGTTTTATTCTAGCCCCTAGAATGATGATGCTACTTCTGGATACGTCAAAGGCTACATTACACTATTGGTCAGGTGCTATTTTTTCATCTTCTCCTGTAGACCTCAAGGGCTTTTTTTCACCAACCTCTTCAAAAAGCATTGTGATTCTCTTTTAAAAAGACCCTCACTTAGCAGGACACTAGGATGGCTTCAAGCATACTATTTATGTCCTCTGATTTTAAATCATTCCAATCTTGCCTTTCTTTTTCTTTATGGCTCCTAAACTATACAAGAAATCCAAGGAAAAAGCAATAATTAATATCTTAAACAGATAAGAACAAATAGTTAAGTGACTTGGCTACAGTCAAATAGATAATAAGTAGTAGAATCTGGATTTAAATCTAGATGTACTGATTCAAAATTCAATATGCAATTTTTTACTGTGTCATATTATCTTTCCTTTACAAGTCTACTTACCTCTATCTTTCCAAATTGATTTCATATTGCTCTATATCATATATTTTGCATTCTAGTCAAACTGGATTAACTATTGTCTTCTAAACTTAATGTTTCAGCCTTTATGCCTTCTAAAATAATTTTGAACTTAACCACAAAATAAAATGAATATTTTTATATAAAAGTAGAACAGATACTAAGGATTGTATGTGTAACTGTGAATTTCTATTATGCCCAACTTGCTTTTATTTTAATGTAGTAAATTCAATATGTTATATTCAAAACCTTCTTTTTTTGAGTTTCCTTCTGAGTTTCCTTCTGTTAGTTTCTGGGCATTAAATAAAAGTTTCAGTGATCTTATTTTTCTTTTCTTCTTTTTTTGAGGGGAAACTGGAATACTACTACAATTCTCCCTCTATCCCCTATCACAACTTTGAAAAAAAGGAAAAGTGAAGCCCTTGAAATAAATATTCATAGTTAAAGCAAAACAAATTCACACATTGACAATGTCCAAAAAGGTATGTTTCATTCTGAAAATTAAGACCACTATCTCTCTCTTTGTGTGAGGTACTTAGCATGCTTCATCAATGACCCTCTAGAAACATGGGTGGTCATTTCATTAAACAAATACCTTAAGTCTTTCAGAGTTATTTCCCTTTACAATATCATTGATATAGTAGAATAGTTGTCCTGGTTCTTCTTACTTTACTGTGCATCAGTTCATATACAAATTCCCAAGTTTTTCTGAAACTATTCCTTTCATCATTTTTTTGGCTAAATAATATTTCATTATATTAATACAAAATAATTTGTTCAAGTTTTTCACCAATTTATGAGTATCTCTTACCTTCCAATTCTTTGCTACAGCAAATATTTTTAAACATATATGTCTTTCTTCCCTTTCTTCAATCTCTTTGTGGTATGCATCTACTAGTAGATCAAAACAAATGCATAATTTAGTTATATTGGGGAGCATAGATCCAAAGTCTACCAAAATGGCTAAACCAATTCATGGCTCTACCACAGTGAATTAGTGTACTATTACTTCTCCTCCTCCTCCTCTTCTTCCTCTTCCTTCTCCTTTTCCTCCTCTTTTTCCCCCTCTTCCTCCCCCTCCTCTTCCTCCTGTTCCTCATCTTTCTCCTCCTCCTCCTCTTCATCCTCCTATGTACAATTTGATGCACATAAGTTAGCAACTCAGAGTTTTAAAAATCTAGATTTCTCTAATTATTATTGACCTCATGCATTTTTATGTGTGCTTGTTGATGTCTTGAATTTTTCCTCTGAGAGCTACCTCGCCAAATTTGCTATCCTCATCATAAAGCTTTATGAGGTCCTTTTAAAATGCCCTCCTCACAGCAGAATGTTAGAATGGCTTTGGGAATAATTTGTCACCCAACCTGAAGTCATCCCAGTCCTGAATTTCCTGTTTTTTATGACTTCTAAAATATCCAGGAAACCAAAGGGGAGGAAACAATTAATCTGAAATAGATAAGAGTAGTCTGAAATGTCCAATAGGCAGTTGTTAATATAGGAATGAAACTCAGAGAAGAGACTGGGGATGGAGCTATAGGGAATTCATGAGTTAATCTGCACAGAAATAAATCCATGAGTACTGATAAGATTGACAAAAGAAAGTGTGAAAAGAGAAGAGAATAAACCAAGGACAGGGCTTTGAGGATCATCCACATTTTTAGGGGATTTGATATTGATATTAAGCACATGGTAGTAGAAAAAGAACAGTCAGACAAGTAGGAGGGAGACAAGAGTATTGTGATGAAATCCTGGAGAGAAAGCATATTTAGGTCAATAATTTCAAATACATCAGGAGAGTTAAGTAGGATGAGGACTGAAAAAAGGACATCAAATTTGGCAATTTGGATGTATCATAGTCCATTCCCCCATGCTCAGAGCTATTCTTTCTGGTTCCAATGTAGGTATTTTGGCATTTGTTTCTAGCCATGTGGTAGCCCAATCCTGAAAGTACTTTGCATTTTAGCAAGATTGATGAACACCAAGTGTTCCCTTGATGGTGTCTCTCTCCTTTGACATGGAGGCTAGATGGGGGAGGTGCTACATCAGTTAAAAGGAGATAGTTCCCTGCTTGGTGTTCTCTTTGCTGTGACTTTTCCAATTGTCAAGTAGACCACTCTATGACTCTGTGGAAGAATCAGTGATCTTTCTCCTACCTAGCTGTGCTTTGGACTCCATTACATGAGTTTATGCTTTTATGAGTTAGACTCCTATTGATCTTTTGTATTTTGATTTTACTTCCCTGAAAAAATTAATGATAATAGTTCTCAAGATAGACATGGAGGCTTAGAGGCAACCTTGGGAATTTTAAAGATCCAGAAGTCTAGGCTTAATAAGAAGGGAGGTTAGATGTGATGTAGGAACAACTATCTGCAGAAGTAGTCACATTGATGGACTGTGGAGTTGAATTGGTTAATTTTAGTGAAAAGACTGGGAAGAGAAGAAAGTAAAGTCAGAGTAGGGATAATAGCCTGAGAAAGAACCAAAAGGTGAAGGGACTAAAGATTGCAATGAGGTGAAGAATAATTTAGGAGGGGGGACACATATGGAGACATTGAATGATAAAAGGTTATGGTAAGATAGAAGAATGTCAATTTACTTATATATTTGTTTGTTTGTTTGTTTGTTTGTTTAGCTGAGGCAATTGGGTCACACATCTAGGACGTATTAAATGTTTGAGATCAGATTTGAACTCAGGTCTTCCTGATTTCAAGACTAGTGCTCTATAAGAATGTCAATTTTAGATTAAAGAGATGGGACTTTTTTTTTTTTTTTTTTTTGTAATAGTGAGATCCAAATTATAAGCATTCCTGTATGTATATGAGTTATAGTAAAGGAGTAGGTTATAGAATTAAAAGAGGCCAAAAAATTGGAATATTAAAGAATTTTAAAACATTATTATAGATATTCCTGAGTATAAGGGCAGAAGTTATCGATGAAAGGAAAATAATGATGAACTCCTTGAGAAAGGGATGGAGGTGGGGGGGGAGTTAGGGAAGAAAATCATTCGAATTCTTATACTGTTTTCTGAGAAATCTTAAAGATTGAGGATTTTATGTACTATGATTTTTTTTCTATTTCTGAGTCGCAATTTTCTAATGTCCTTTTCAAGCTCAGATGTTTTATGTTTTTAGACCCCTTTTAGCTGTCATATTTTCCTTTTAATGCTTTACTTTCTATGGCTATCTCCTTTTTCTGTATTTTGTAGAGGCTATTCTCTCATATCTTTTTTAAAAAGAAAAAAAAAAGACACAGTTGATTGATACATTAAAAAAATCCAAAAACATGTATAATGTGTAATGCCTGTGGATCTCTCATCTCTATGAAGAGATTGGTTGGGGTTATTTTCTCTAAACTCTTCATTAAAGTCACACTTGATTTTTATAATATTGATTTTTTTGGTGTATCATTATTTTTTCCATTTACATTATTGTAGTTAATATGTATGTTTTTTTCTTGGCTTTTCACTTTACTTTGCATTAGTGATGTTTCCATGCTTTTCTGTATGCATCACAAACACATGTCATTTCTTATAGCTCAATTATATTCCATTATATTCGTGTACCACAATTTGTTTAGCCACTCCCAAATTGCTGGACATCTACTTTGTTTCCAATTTTTAGGTATTACAAATAGTGATATTGATGGGGGTTGAAGTCCCTTTAAGATTCCTTTCTGATTTCCCAACCCCCATGACTGACCTTGATTCACAAATCCTGGTTAAAAAGCACCCTTTTGAATATGCAGGCCTAGCCCCACCGGATCTGAGCTGGCTTGGGTTTTCTCAGCCCCCACAAACAGTTTCTTCCTTATCTGAAAGCCCGCCAGAACTTGGCACTGCCTACAATCTCCTTTTAGGTATAAAAGAGCCAAGCTGGAGCCCTCTCGTTACAGGAGCCCTTCCCCCCAAAACTTGGTATCCTTCTGGCTATGTAAGGGTTCCTGCCCGCCCAGCGGCCATCTTTGGCCCTGGCATCTTTCTAACTGAGCTTTACTTCCAAATTTCTACAATAAACCTTTTATTTATCAATCTAGGTTTTCAGGCCTGTAAATTCATTTACAGGGGACACTGCGCCTCATGGGATTATGTTACTATCTTTGCGTGGACTAAGGGATTTCCCCTTTCCTTTCTCTCATCGATACTATAAATATTTTGGAGTATATGGAAACTTCTTTTCTTGTCAATGGATTCCTTTTCTTATCAATGCCTGTAATGGAGACTCTGGTTCAAAGAGTACCTATATTTTAGACATTTTATTTGCAAAATTTCAAATTGTTTTCCAAAATGATTGTACCATTTCATAGCTCCAGAATAACGTATTAGTGTCCTTATATTTCCACTATCCTTCAGGATTGTTGCCATTTGGGGTGGGGGGTCATTTTTGCCAACTTGTAGGATGCAAGGTGAAGCCTCAGGGCTTTTAAATTTGCATTTCTCTGATTATTAGTAATTTAGGGCCCTTTTCATGTCTTTATGAATACTTTGCAATTCTTTTGAGAACTGTTCATATCCTTTGATCTACTGGGGAATAACTTTTACATATATATATGTGTGTGTATGTATATGTATATATATATGTATATATGAATGTGTAATATATATGCATGTATCTGTAGATGTGTAATATGTATGCATATATCTGTATATGTGTGTAATATATATGCATATATCTGTAGATGTGTAATATGTATGCATATATCTGTATATGTGTGTAATATATATGTATGTGTGTGTATATGTAATATATATATGTATATGTGTGTGTATATATATGTGTGTGTGTGTGTGTATATATGTATATATATATATATATATATATATATATATATATATATACATACATACACACACACACACACACACATCTGGATTCCAAACCCTTATCCGAGAATTGTGATATGAAGATTTTCCCATTCAGTCACTTGCTTTCTTATTCTAAAAACATTATCGTTGTTGTGATGAAGCTTTTCAATTTCATGTGATCCAAGTTATATATTTTATTTTTTATAATTGCCTTGATCACTTGTTTGGTTAAGAATATATCTCCTAGTGGCAGCTAGGTGGCACAGTATATAGGGCATCAGCTCTTGAAGTCAGGAAGAACCTGAATTCAAATTTGATCTCAGGCACTTAACATTTCCTAGCTGTGTGACCCTGGGCAAATCACTTAACCCCAATTGCCTCGGGGTGGGGGGAGGGGGGGAAGAGTATATCTCCTACCCAAAGCGATGGGGGATGTATGTTATTTTTTCTCTTCTCATTTTAAATGTATTTTTAAAATTCTAGTTTCTCCAGAGGTGTGTTCAATCTCATATTTTCTCTTTTGTTTATCTTTCTGTTAGATTTATCCAAAACTGATAGAAAACTATTTTTATATATTTTATATTATATTTATATATAATAATTAAAATAGTTTTAATATTAAGGTCAAGTGTTTATTTAAAATGTATTGAGGACAGTGGTATAAGGTGATGGTCTAAGTCTAATTTCTGCCAATCTACTTTCTAGTTTTTACAACATTTTGTTTCTAATAGTTGTTTTCCCATAGGTAATTTATGTTTTCCAATTTATCAAATATTGAATTACTGAGTTCTATTTTTTCCTAAATCTCCCTTGTCCAGTCTATTCCATTGATCTCACCATTCTTTAACCAATCCCAAATAGTTTGATAATTGCTACTTTATAATGTCATTTGTTCTTAGTCCTTTTCATTATTTCTATTGATATTCTAGGTATTTTATTTTTCCAAATGAATTTTAATTTTTAAATTATTCCATCAATTCCTATAAAGTATGTCCTTGATAATTTGACTGATATATCATTAGATGTATACATTTTGGCAATACTATCATGTTTATTATATTGATACAGCTTAGCTATGA
Source organism: Sminthopsis crassicaudata (assembly GCF_048593235.1). Classification (NCBI taxonomy): domain Eukaryota; kingdom Metazoa; phylum Chordata; class Mammalia; order Dasyuromorphia; family Dasyuridae; genus Sminthopsis; species Sminthopsis crassicaudata. Next base: position 466,681,618 of record NC_133618.1, on the reverse strand, counting down.
ATACTGAATATTCCTTCAGCTATTTAGATTGTTTTTTATTTCTGCAAGGAATGCTTTGTAATTGAAGTTATACTTTTTGTGTGCTTTGAGAAGTAGATCCTTAGATAGTTAAGCATGTTTGTAGTTATTTGAAATGGGATTTCCTTGTCTACTATTGCTTCTTGTGTTTTGTTTATATAGAAATGCTGTTTATTTTTGAGGATTTATTTTGTAGTTCTCAATTTTGTTGAAGCTATTATTTGACTAGCTTTGCTGATTCCATGGGGCTTGCCAAATAAACTTTCTACAAATGGAAACTTTAGCTATCTTTATTCCTTTAATATTTTTCTCTTGTCTTATTGCTAGAGCTAATATTTTCAGAAGTATATAAAATAATAGTGGGAAGAACAGCATCCATACTTCACTCTATATTTCTTAGAAAAGGTTCTAATATATTCTCATTACATATGATGCTTTCTTTAGGTGCTTTTCATGATATTAAAAATGTTCCTCTATAATTATAATTTAAAGAATTTTGAGCATAAAAACTTTACTTTGTTAAATGCTTTTTCTGCATCTATTGAGATGATCGTGTGGTTTTAGAAAATATGATTGTGTTGACTGTTTTCTTAATGTTGAACAATCTTTGCATCCCTGATATTATTATATTATATATTATATCCCTGATATAAATTCCACTTGATCATAATGAACAATTTATTAGATAAATTCCTGTCAGCTGTCTAATAGGATTTTATTTTAAAATTCTAGTCAATATTCATTAATGATATTATCCTATCATTTTTCTTTCTATGTTTTTTCCCTAATTTAGGTATTAGAACTACATTTGCCTTATAAAAGAATTCTGGTAGGGTCCTTTATCAATTTTTGAAAATAATTTGTGAAAAATAGCATTAATTATTTCAGAGTTTGATAGAATTCCCCTGTGAATTTAATCAGGAAAAGAAGTTTTGTTGCTTTAGTATTTCCTTTATGGGTAGATCTACATCCTTTTCTGAGATCAGGTCATTTGAGATCTCTATCTAGTCTTCTGTTGTCTTGATTATTTTATATTTTCAAATATATTTCTCTATTTATTTCATTTTCAGCTTTGCTAGAATGTAACTGTGGACAATACATTCTGATTATTATTTTTATTTCTTCTAATTTTGCTGTAATTTCATGTTACTCATTTACTGTTTTATTGATTTGATTTTCTGCTATCTTCTTTTTAATTAATTTTAATCAAGTTAGCTAAGAATTTATCATTTCTGTTAGCTATTCAAAGGATCAATTTTTAGTTTTATGTCTTTTTTATTTCCAATTTATTTCCTTTTGGGCTTTTAATTTCTTCCCTATTGTACCTATTTTTTCTATGTCCTCAGGCTTAATTTTCATATGCCTGTTTTTAAAATCTGTTTCTTATAAGCAACAGATTGCAGGATTTTGTTTTCTTATGCAATATGCCGCTCTTTTTCATTTTATTGGATTATTTAATTCATTCACATTTAAAGTTATAAAAGATGGAAGGTGGCCTTATTCCCACTGACTTTCTTTCCCTCTCCTTGCTCTTAACTCTTTGTTACCCATTCCTCTTCGTTTTGTTCATTAGTTCCTTTTTCTCTCCTGCTTTTATCTAGATATTTAGTTATTTCTTTTCCCTTTTTCTTTTTCATCAAGTAAATTCCCTTTCTTCTCCTACTTTTTGTCTAAGCCTGTTCATTAATTTTTTAAAATCTCATTTTTTTGGTGCCCCTTTCCAAAAAGGATTTTTTTCACCCTCTTCATTACTCAAATTCTCTTTCAATTTAATCTAGATCCACATTCTCTGATACATGAACTCTACAATCATCTGATTTCTCTCTTTTCTCTGTATTTTTCCTATAGTCAAAGCTCTTAGGCTATTCATTCTAGCCTCTCACCTCTGGGTGCTTTCTGCCACTGCCTTGTAGGGCTTATTTCATGGATCCCTCTTTTCCACTGTACTTCATTCATGGAACAATGCCAATTATTCCAAGTCCCAAAGAGGAAATTTCCCCATTACTCATCTATACTCTTTCTTATCGACCATTTCCCCTACATTTGCCCAGAAATAAATCTCCCTGTGCCCAAGCTCTCCAGAGAATTCCAACTTCTCCCATTTGCAGAACAAGTAGACTTTTCAAGAACCAAATCCTTTGGGTCTCATCCAAAGCAAAAGCCTCATCTTCATTCACTGCTCATCTCTTTTCACCCATAGGAACATTCATCTGTAGAATCCTTTCCCACTTTCAAAGTAAGGACTCCTTCCTATCTTCCTTCACTCCCCCTTTCAATCTTTCCTTCTTCCACCTCATCTACTTCTCTGTAGATGCTTTTCTTTCTGAGACCACAAAGATCATCTTTGATGGTTAGCCCTTAATTTGATCCTTAATTTGAGCATATCACACATTGTCCTCTATTCCTCCACTCTCCTCCCCTCTTTTATATAACCTTCCACATTGAAATGTATCTTTTTTTTTTTTTTTTTTTTTTGTATTTGAAAGTCTTTCTCTTGTTGGCTTGCAGAACTTGTTTCTGAATTGAATTGTTGAATTTTTGCAATCTCAGTTTTTCTCTCCCTCTGGAGATAATCTTTGAATTTTTTCATTAGAATTTCATTTTTATAGTCAGAAATTTTGGTTCTCTTCTATTTTTTCTTTTATTATGGTGCAAAAGTTTTTTGTCCTCTCATGTTCTTCTGGGAAATTTATGATCCATATGGGTTGTCTCAGTGCATGTTGTTTTTTTTTTTTTTTTTAAGATCAATATGTTTTCCTTGCATGGTAAGCAAATTCTCTTTTAACGTTATTGTGGTGTTTTATTTCTAGGTTATCTTTCATTTTTGTCTAGTTGAATTCTCAATCTCTTCTCTCTTTTGTCTTTTTGGTAAGGCTTGCTTTTGCAGATTCAAGATTTTCTATTTTATTTGTGGGGAGTGAAAGATGAAATGTCTGAGGAAACAAAGGCTCTTGAGCAAATTTATTTATTAAGCAAAGCATGCCAGTTGCCCAAATCTAGACCAGGCCCCCTTTTCAGCTTTGACACTGAACCCTGAATAGAGGGAAGGGGAGAAAAACACAATTTTATACGACAAAAACAATCAAAGAAGGTCATTTAATTAAAAGGAAACAATTAACCAGGATACAATATTAAGTAATCTGATTTCTAATTGAAGGAAAGATTAGAGATTTTTCTCTGAAAAGGAGAGCATGAACAGGTATAATCCCCTGAAATCAGAAAAAAGAGGTATCTCATTTCCCCCAAAGCATCTGTGAACAATCAAAGGAACAAGAAAATAGTAACAATAATCACTAATTGGGCATTAAGTCAGTCAAACTGAGACCTGTTGAAGACCTTAACTTAAAAAGGCCAAGATATTCCACTGTATTCAGGACCATTTCCAGCCATCCTAATCTATATCTTGCCATTAGACCCAGATAGCTCCAGAGGAAGAAGTGAAGCAGGTGACTTTACACAGCCCTCCCTCACTAATATCCAATTCACTTGAATATATGGCATCACCTGCCTGATATTATGGTTTTCATATCTCTACATATCATATCTCTATCTTTGAGAACGAAGGACAAACAACAAGCTAAAGAGCAGCTAAAGGTGGTCCAGTTTTCTAGTCATATAAGGGTAAGTTCTACAATACACCCAATCCCCACAACTAAATAAGGCTTTCTCACAGAACAGAAATTGGACTTGACCAATAATTGAATGGAAAGGAAACTGAGCAAGTTCCAGAATTGAATAATAAGGAGTCAGTTTGGTTCATTTAATTTCCACTACCACTTGTTATTTTAATCCCCTCAGTTCCTATATGTTCATTCTTTTTTCTAGGCATAAATTCTGCTCTCATAATTATCATTTCTCTTTTATTTATTTTTAAAAATAAATTTATCATTTATTTATTTTTCATATTCATTTTTCTAAAAATTGAGTTCCAGATTCTCTCTCTCCTGCAATCCTTCCTCTATCCACTGAGAAGGCAAAGAAAGGTGATACCAATTATGCAAGTGAAATCACAAAACATATTTACATATTAGCCATGTTGAAAAAAAAAAAAGCAAGAAAAATAAAGTAAAAAAATGTTTCATTCTGTACTCAAACTCCATCAGCTCTCTCTTTGGAGGTGGATAATATTTTTCATCATAAATCCTTTGAAATTGCTTGGATCATTGTCTTTATTATTATAACTATCATTCATAGCTGATCATCTTTACAAATTGTTCTGTGTACAACATTCTCCTGGTTCTTCTCACTTCACTTTGCATCAGTTCTTATAAATCTCTCCAGGTGTTTTCTGAAACCATCCCTCTCTTCATTTCTTTTTCTTTTTTCTTTTTTCCCCTGAGGCTGGGGTTAAGTGACTTGTCCAGGGTCACACAGCTAGGAAGTGTCTGAGATCATATTTGAACTCCGGTCCTCCTGAATTCAAGGCTGGTGCTCTATTCACTGCGCCACCTAGATGCCCCTCTTCATTTCTTATAGAGTAATACTATTCCCATAAAATCATATACAACTTGTTCAACCATTTCCCAGTTGATGGGCATCTCTTAAATTTCCAATTCTTTGTCACCACAAAAAGAACCTCTCCAAATATTTTTATACATTTACATCTTTTTCCCTTTTTCTTTGATATCTTTTGAATACAGACCTTATTGGTACTGCTGGATCAAAGGATATGCAAAGTTTTATAGCCCATTAGGCATAGTTTCAAATTGTTCTCCAAGTTGGTTGGACTAGTTCACAACTCCAACAGTGCATTAATGTCCCAATTTTTCCACATCGTCTTCAACATTTGCTATTTTCCTTTTCTGCCATATTAGTCAATTTGAAAAGTATGAGATGACATCTCAGAGTTATTTTAATTTGGATTTCTCTAATTAGTATATTTAGAACACTTTTTCCCATTATTAATAGCTTCAAATTTTTCAAAAAGGATCTATTTGACCATTTATCAATTGAGAAACAACTCCTATTTTTTATAAATTTGGCTCTATTTGCTATATAAGCAATAAGGTATTAATCAGAGAAACTTATTATAAATTTCTTCTCTGAAATCACACCTTCCCTCCCTCCCCCAGTTTCCTGCTTTCCTTCTTATCTTGGCTGCATTGGTTTTGTTTGTATAAGCCCTTTTAAATTTCATGTAATCAAAATTATATATTTTACTTCTTGTGGTCCCCTTTATCTCATTTTTGGTCATAAATTCTTCTCTTAACCATACAGCTGACATGTAAATTTTTTCATGTTCCCCTAATTTGCTTATGTTATTATACTTTATGCCTAAATAATATATCCATTTTTGACCTTATATTGTTATACATTGTGATTTGATTTATATCCAATCTCTGCCAAATTGCTTTTTAGTTTTTCTAGTGATTTTTGTCAGACAGCGAGTCCTTGGTCCAAAAGCTTGCATCTTTTGAGTTGATCAAATACAAGATTACTATATTCACTTACTACTGTATATTATATACCTAATCTATTCCACTGATCCATCCCTATTTCTTAACTAGTACCAAATTTATTTGATGATTATTGCTTTGCAATATTTTGAAATTTGGTACTGCTGTGCCATCTTCCTTTATATTTTTATTGATTTCTTTAATATTCTTAACCTTTTATTCTTCAGATGATTTTTAAAAATCTTTTCTAGCACTTTAAAATAATTCTTTGGTAGTATGGCATGTCACTGTATAAATAATTGATAGAATTGCCAATTTTATTATATTGGCTCAGTCTATCCATAAGCAATTAATATTTCTCCAATTATTTAGATCTTCTTTTTGCAATTATGTTCATGTAATTCATGGGCTTGTCTCGGCAGGTGAATTCCAAGTATTTGTCTGCAGTTATTTAAAATGGTATTTTTCTGTAGTCCTGCTGGGTTTTGTTGGCAATATATAAAATGCTAATGATTTATGTAGGTTTATTTCATAACCTGCTACTTTTCTAAAGGTGTTAGTTTTTTCAATGAGGTTTTTCAGTTGATCTTCTAATATTCTCTAAGGATACTATCATATTGTCTGCAAAGAGTGATAGTTTTGCTTCCTCATTGCCTATTCTATTTCTTTCAATTTCTTTTTCTTGTCTAACTACTATGGCTATTATATCTACCACAATATTGGATAGTGATGATAAAGGAAGGATATGTTTGCTTTCATTTGTGATCTTATTGGGAAGGTTTCTCACTCAAACTCATTGCAAAAAAAGCTTGCTGATAGTTTTAGATAGCTACTTATTGTTTTAAGGAAAACTCAATTTATTCCTATTCTTTCTAGTGTTTTTCTAACAGGAATAAGCATTGTAATTTTTCAAAGTCTTTTTCTGTGTATTGTTGGGATAATGGAGTAATTTCTTTTTGTTTTGTTGTTGGTGAAGTAGTTGATTATGCTGATAGTTTTCCTAATACTGAATCAGCACTGCATTTCTTATATAAATCTCACCTGGTCACAGTGTGTAAGCTTTGTGACATATTGCTGTAATCTCCTTAAAAAGTATTTTATTTAAAGTTTTTACATTGATAATCATTAAGGAAAATGATCTATAGTTTTCTTTCTTTATTTGTGTTCTTCCTGGTTTAGGTATCAAAACCATATTTATGTTGTATAGGAGAAAGAAAACTATTGATCAATTTCTCTAATGAATATTGATTCAAACATTTTAAATAAAATATACTTGTGTCTCTGTTACCATTTGGCCAATTCTGTTTTTCAAGGTGCGATAGCAATGAGACTAGTGAGAATCTTCTTCTTAAATATACTGAAGGAGAGAGGGGTAAAGACGACCTTTTTTCTGGAACTGAGCCACATTGGAAAAGGGGAACTGGTGGACAAGCACCACAAGGCAGTGGCAAAAATTACTTAGAGGAGAGGAGAATGGATATCTCAAAAGTTCTGATTGCTTGAATAGTACAAAGAATTGAGAGTGACTAGGTAAATACAGGAGATATGAATAAGAGAATGAGGGTCTGGAGCAGACAGAAAGGAAGGATATAAAGTAAGGAAAGTAAGGGAAAGAGATGTTCTTTGAACAAGGGTACAAAAATAAAATTAAAATTAATAAACAGAAATAGTTGAAGGGGAAGAGAGGAGGGGGAAATCCATTTGATTGATTGAAAGGAAAAATAGATGAGGTCCTGAGTAACTGGATGTAGTTGGCAGAAAGGGAATTACTCTCTGAAGCAGGCAGGGAAGGGCACTGATGGAGATCAGTTTAACCTCACAGTCCCACCTTCTATGGAGATCATGGATAGCTTTACCTTGCTATATCCAATCAGAAATCTGAGTTATGTCAAACCCCTGAGGTGACATTTCCCATATAAAGCTGTTCATTTGCCTATGTCATCTTTGCTGAACCCCTTTTGGATTATAGCCTGCCATAACATTCTGCCTCTTGATGACTGTCCTTCCCCATTCCCCCTCTCCCGTGTCTCTCCCTATATCCCTAAATGCTCTTAGTGTCTCTCCTCTCATTCCACCATGCTTCATGACGTCTTTCTCCTTCTTATACCTCACTAACTCTTTTTAGAGTGCTAAACTTCTCTATAGATTTAATCTGCTGGCCAAAGGCATATTTTAACCTCATCAAATGTTCCCTTTCTCTGGGTTAATTCTGAGTTCCAGTAAGTTCCACTAACTTGTCTTTTCCATCATTAATTATTAAAATCCCTTTCCTTGCTAACTATATGCTCTCTTAATTCTATTTCATATTTATCACTCCTGGTGTCTATTATATCTCTTCATTTATCTGTAACCTCCTAAATAAATCTACTTTTGTGAATTCTTCACAACATTTGGTACCTACAATCTCATCATTTGGTGTTAAACCCCAAACACACCATTTGGAACCAGGAATTACTCTCCTAATTCACATCAGTAAGAACTAAAAACGAGATAAAAGTAGGAGGGAAAAAAGAAACAATAAGCAAAACTCCAAAGAAAAAGAAGTATCAGCTGGGAAGAGGGAATCAAGCCTGAGAAGAAGAAAGCCAGTTGAAATAATGACACCTTATACAGGAATAAACTAAAGTAACTGAAGAGACATAGTATTGTTTACCAGGGAAGAGGAAAAACCCTAACTTAAAAAAAAAAAAAAAGCCTTGTATTTTCAAAACATATGCATAGATAATTTTCAACATTCACCCTTGTAAAACCTTGTATTTCAAATTTTTTTCTCTCCTCTTTCCCCCATTCCTTCCCCTAGATGGCAAGTAATCCAGTATATGTTAAACATGTCCAATTCTTCTGTACATATTTCCACAATTATGCTGCACAAGGAAAATCAAATCCAAAAGGAAAAAAAAATGAGAAAGAAAACAAAATGCAAGCAAACAACAACAAAAAAGTAAAATACTGTGTTGTGATCCACTCTCAATCCCCTCAGTCTTCTCTGCGTGCAGATGGCTCTTTCCTTTGGAAGATAATTGGAACTGGCCTGAATCACCTCGCTGTTGAAAAGATCCACATCCTTCAGAATTGATCATCATATAATCTTCTTGTTGCTGTGAACAATGAAAAAACCCTAATTTGAAAAGAACACAACATTAGAGACAAATGGAGGAAAATATAAACCTGACTCTTTTAACTTTCAATATGAAGGGATTAAACAATGCAATAAAATGAAAAAAGAGTGACAGATTGGATAAGAAAACCAAGTCCCACAATCTGTTGCTTACAAGAGACCCATTTAAAAAAAAAAAAAAAAAAAAAAAAAAAAAGACATATGCATAAGGGAGGGGTGAGAAAGAAATGTACTATGCATCAAGTGAATCCCCAAAAAATTTAAGTGTAGATTTCATGCTATCTGACAAAGAAAAAAACAAACATTCAAAAAGTTAAAAAGGGAAATAAAGTTTATGAAAGGTTAATAAAATAAGTTCTAAGAACTTCTACTGGACTTCAGGATCTCTTGAAACTATTTCCTGGATACCTTCTTTCACCAACTTTGGAACCATTGGTTTAAGACTGGGCTGACTTAATTGTCAAATCAGCTAGTGCAGAGGTAGCCAACCCCAGATCCCAAACGACGTTTCATAGACCAGGCTGGCTTTTGGCCCCGACATCAAACGCTTAAAAGTCCTGCATCTACAGCCGCTTTTCTTTTCTTCCTCTGTACATAGCTAAGAATGCGAATCTGTTGACTTCTTTATGCCTCTATTCACTATCCCTGTGAGTGTTCAAATAAAGATAGCATGACCTTGCAGGTGTATTCTTTTTCTTCTACAGGGAAGGAGTTTGGAATACTCCGTCAGGGACCGTGCTCCGAGGCTCGGCACGGGCCACAGCAGCGCTGGGCAGACTAAGCGGGATGAGCTACAGTAAAGAGAAAGATGCCATTGAACGGAAGACACCGTGAGCCTGAGAGCGCGCGCCATACTTGGTTTGCACCTGGAAAAGACTCAGCAAAGCTCTTCCATGAATGCCTCTTTTAAGGGGAATAGTCTTGGAGGAGAGGAGGAAGACTCCTGAGGGCGGGATCCCGGGGCCAGACGGAGCGCCCCTGGCCACCAGATAAGCTCATCGGGGTAGCTGAGACGCCCGGAGTGGGAGCTGATTCAGACGTCCATCCTTACTGCACGCCATAGCCCAGGATGTGCGTGGCCTGATTAAACCTGGTAATAGCCAGCTGTCTGGGCTCCTTCCTGACAGGGGAAGTCCACATTAGTAAGTGCTTACTTCTGTACTTCTAGTCTTTTATGACCCTAGCCGAGCCACTTAACCACTCTTTGCCTCAGTTTCCCCAACAGCAAAATGGGAGTAACAGCCCCCACCCCATCAACTATTTGCAGTCTTTAGCACAGTACTTGGCACAGAGTTTATGGTTAATGGGCGCTTGTTTCCTTCTTTCGCCCCTTGCCCTCGCTCCCTTTCAGCTCTAAATGCAAAGACACTCAGATAAGAGCGCTAGCCCGAGCCATCTTCTGAAGATGGTGGAACAATAGTTACAACAGGCCCAGGTGCCGGACCTCTGCTTTCCTTGGTATGAGGAGCCAGGAAAGGTTGGCTAAAGTCTTAGGGAATTGTCTGGGTCACTGAAGGGTTAAGGGACTTGTTCAGGGCCTAGTCAGCACTTGAACTCAGGTCTCCGTGACTCAGTGGCCAGCACCGGCGTATTAGGCCCCTCCCCACCTCGGCAATTACTATATTAAATACTAACAGTTGCAAAAGGATGATCTCACTACGTGGGATTGTGCAATGAATAGGGAACTGGGGAGTCGGAAATTGGAACCGTAACTTCCTGCTTCGTAAAAGGTACCTCGGCCTTTAGGACTGGAGCCCGAGAGCCTACGTGCTCCGCGTCCTCCGAAGGCCCGCCCCATTCTCTTTTCACGCGCCGACGGCGGCGCTGCGCCGGAAGTACTGCGCCTGCTCCCGAGGTCCCGCCCCGGCCCCGGCCCCGGAAGTACTCCCCAGGGAAAGATGGCGGCCGTCTCCGTATGCCAGGCTCCGGCCGGCGGTTTCTCTTTCGATAACTGCCGCAGGTATGAAGTAGGATTGGACTAGGGCAACGGTTGGGACTGGGAGCCGGAGCCGGATTCCGTGAGGGTGGCCGGGAACGAGGCTCTGGCCGGGCCGGCAGAGGGACGGAGGAGAGCTGGCGAATACGGCCCGCGGGTGACTAAGGGATTCGAGGTCCCGAGCGCGGGGCCCGCGGTAGCTGTGGGGGGCCCTCTCCTCGGCTGTTAATTTCGGGTGCCTGGGAGGGGGTTCCTGTGTGTGAGTGAGTTCTCAGTGACTAAGCGCCTTCCTCGTGCCGGGAGTACAAAGAAAGACTACGGCCCTCACGGAGACCGCGCGCGAACAACTATCCGACAGCATGCTACGTACAGGACAAATTGGAGATAACAGGAAGGCGCCAGAATTAAGACTGAGGAGAGTGAGGGTCTAGCAGAGAGGAGAGCGAGGGAGAACCACTTCAGCCCGAGAAGATGAGGGACGGGGGTCTTGTTGCCCGGGAGTCTTTAAGAAAACCGCGGAGGGCTCAGGAAGGGCTTCGCCTTTCAGAGGACGTTGTATCTGAGCGTGAAGTGACGAGGAGCCGTTGGAGTTTGTTGAGTGACAGCCGAATGAGCGTGGAGGGCAGGGAGAGACTTGGGTCAGGATGGGCCGGCCTCATCTGGGACAGTGTCGGGGAGCCGTGAGATGGGTTAGCTTGTATTCGGTGTTAAAAGGACAGACCCTGGCCACAGGTCGGATTTAGAAGGAGGGGGTTGGTGAGCTTGAGGAGTGAAGGGCCTGATTGGGAGAGAGCCTGTACTTTTGGAAGAAATGGAAACATTAGAAAAAGAGGAGGGTTTGCGGAGAAAGAAGATGAGTTTGGCATGTGGAACGTGTGTATTTGTGAAAGCCTCTTTCTCCATTTTCTTCCTAAGGAAGAACCCCGTAAGGTTAAAAGGGGTCTCAAAGGCTTTCCACTACAGCTCTCATTTTTATTAATAAAGAAACTGAGGTACAGAGGAATGAACTGACTTGACCAAAGAGTGTAATATAGTAAGCATCAGAGGTCAAGCTTAAACTCAGGAGACATGCTCTTTCTTTATCCTGGTTTCCTTTTTTTCCTTCATATCTCCCCAATCTCTTGTCCCTTTTTATTATTTCCTTTCCTCTTTCTTTTTCTTCCTCTTCCTTTTCTATTGCCTCTCAGTATCCTCTCATCTGCATTGAATTTTTGATCTTAAACTTTTTTGCCCTCCTTTTTTGTTTGTTTTTTGTTGCTTTTACTTTCGTTTTTTAAAAAATTAAATCTTCTTATTTTAAAAATATGCATGGATAATTTTTCAACATTTACTCTTGTATTCCACTTTTTCCTCCACTTCTCATCCCCTTCCTTACATGGCAAGTAATCCAATATATGTTAAACTTGGTAAAAATATATATTAAATCCATTATATGCATACATTTTTATACAATTATCTTGCTGCATAAGAAAAATCAGATCAAAAAGGGAAAAAATGAGAAAGAAAATAAAATGCAAGCAAACAACAACAAAAAGAGTGAAAATGCTATGTTGTGGTCCATACTCAGTTCCCACAGTCTTCTCTCTGGATATAGATGCCTCTCTTCATCTTAACACCATTAGAATTGGCCTCAGTCCTCTGAATTGGCCACATCCATCAGAATTGATCCTCATATAGTATTGTTGTTGAAATATACAACGATCTCTTGGTCCTGCTCATTTCACTCAGCATCAGTTCATGTAAGTCTCTCCAGGCCTCTCTGTAGTCATCCTGTTGTTGGTCATTTCTTACAGAACAATAATATTCCATAATGTTCATTTACCACAATTTATTCAGCCATTCTCTAATTGATGGGCATCCATTCAATTTCCAGTTTCTGGCCACCACAAAGAGGACTGCCACAAACATTCTTGCACATACAGGTCCCTTTCCCTTCTTTAAGAGCTCTTTGTCATCTTTTTTGTTTGGCAGATTATCGTATCACAGTAATTTCCAGATAAATGCAATAGTTTAAAAAGAAAAAATAAGCAGCTGAGCAAAAATAAATGGTACTCCTACCAATTTTGATAGCATCTTTAACATTGGACATTTTTTCAGTGAAAGTAACCCTTTTCAATTTCAAACTTGGTTCTTAGTAATTACACAGCATCCAGTTTCCTTTAAAAAAAAACACACACAAACTTCTCTCATTTACAGTGTAGTTGTTGTGTATATTGGTTTGCAAATTCTACTTCATTCTTCATCGTATAAATCTTCCTGTATGTTTCTTGATTCTTTCATATTTCTTATTTTCTTATAATACAATAAAATTACATCATATAGTCAAATATTACCTTCCTGGGCTTTAACATATGGAAAAAACATGCCCTACTCACCTCTGACTTGGTAAATTCCCTTTCTCTCCTAAGATCTCTTGTTTACATCTCTGAGTACAGTTTTTTGTCCTTCCCTCCTGCAAAGTTTTTTCAAGCAGAGACTGTTTCTTTGGACTTTTGAGTCATCACTGCAGAATATGGAGTTTTAATGTCTTTGACAACTATTTGTTTAATTAAATTGAATCCTCTTCTTACTGGCTCTTTTTCCTTTTCCATTTTCTCCCTTATGTGCTAGGGTCACTTCCAAAAAATCTGCCCTTCTTAAGCATGATGATGACCACCCAATAGAATTGATTTTATTTAACCCAATCTTATGCTGATATGTGGAGAATTTACCTGTTATCTCACTGTAGTGGATTTTTTTTAGTAGTTCATTTCTGAAAATCTGAACTGGACTGTACCAAAATATTACATGTCATGGGCAAAATTTGAATACAATTTTACTTCTTAAAAGAACAGTTAAATAATTGTTACTTTGGTTCTGAACTCACTGATATAGTATTTTATCCATATTTACTTATAAGCAGTAGTTTTAAAAAGAAATGAGAGTGGCATAATGATTAAAGACCTAGCCTTGGAATCAAAAACTGTATTCTAGGTTCTTTTCACACCAGCTGTGTGACACAGGCAAGTCACTTTGCCTTTGATGCTGGAGGTGATTCTTCAGTTTCAGAGAAGGTGCTGATGTATATTGGTTGAGGGAGTTTTCTCATCCAGTAGTACCATATGTCAGTGAAATCATGATTTTCTAAAAAAAATTGTCTAGCTGTATTTTCCATTTTGCTTAAGTAGTATAGATCCTAGATCCTGGCTTGGGTATCATGCAAGTCCTTACTGCTCCTCTCTCCATCCCATCCCAGTTTGCTTTTGACAAAGTGATAGAAGCATTTTAGAATTGGAAGGTGTTTAAGAAATCATTTAGCCCAATGCTTTATTTTAGACTTGAGGAAACTTGGGTGAATGATTGACTCAATCACAGAACTTGACCTCAGGTTTGTGGCTACAAAACTTCTTGCAGAAAGAAAGCTTTGTGGTGTACCACTAAGTATAGTCTACTAATTCTTCATCTTGTGCTCTTTCCTCTCAAACTGGTGCCTCCTTTTTCAAGTTTTTCTACTGTGAACTACTTCCTCCTTTTAGCTAATCTCACACAGAGAAGTAGGGTGCCGTTTAACCAGATTTTTTTTCCCCTCAATGTCAGAAATGCCATCATTGAAGCTGAGTTTGTGAAAAAGGGCTATAAACTTCCAACGGCTCGGAAAACAGGCACGACCATCGCTGGAGTGGTTTACAAGGTATAGAAAGAAAATCTAGAATGTTAAAAATTTTTGTCAATCTATCAGTATCTGAGAATTGTCAGACTATATGTGTCTTACTTTGATTCTGGTGAATAATGAGCACTGTGTGGGAGTTAGCTATAATTTCATACTTTTTCTATCTTCCCCAATGCTGTGTACATGCTGAACATTCGTTCAGTAAATACTTGCTGAATTGAAACCTTTTAATTGGAAGCATTTTGGAAATCATTTGATACAAGTGATATTTGATTCCCTTTTGTAATTTTTTAAGATTTAAGATTTTAGAGTGGGAGTGAACTTGGTAAATTGTGTAATTCAACCCTCTCATTTTTATAGAAGAGGAAACTAAGCTCCAGAGAGATGGACCATGTTTAAGTCACAGAGGTGACAGAACTTCGATTTGAACCCAGGTCTTCTGATTTTAATTTGCTATTTCTTGGGCTCATCCAATAAAAGTGTAATATATTAGAATATCTTTTTAAAGCATAATTATAGATGTTTTATTGGGAAGGAATGCTAATTAACAGGGTTGGGTTTTTTTTTGTTTTTTTTTTTTTTGTTTTTTGTCTTTTATCCATGATTTATTCTTTTAACGATTCTCTTAATGTGTACATTGTGTCTGATACGAATTTTAAAATTGTTTTAAACTCTTTTAGGCTTATTATCCCTTTTTAAATAGATGAATCAATTGAAATGTATAGTGGTGCAGTGACTTGTACATGGTGACATAGCTAATAATTGTCAGAGATTTGATTCATATATGTTTTCTGACTCAAATCCACTATACCCCACTGACTTAAAACATGTTTTTGTTGTATGTCTGTTAAATGTGTTTGCTTTTTTTTTTTTTTTTTTTACTAGGATGGCATAGTTCTTGGGGCAGATACAAGAGCAACAGAAGGAATGGTTGTTGCTGACAAGAACTGTTCAAAAATACATTTTATATCTCCTAATATCTAGTAAGTATTGATTGTTCATTATAATTCTTAGTGTTTTGAGAGTTTGATTTTAGTAATTTAAACTCACTGGGAATGAAGATATTTGGATCATAAGATTTAGCACCAGAAATAGACTTTCGAGATCATCTAGTTCCATTTTCCTTATTTTATAATCGAGTACACTAAGGCCCATTTTGTTTAAGTGGCTAAAGCCACACAATTCATATTAAGCTGAATTCTTTTTCTTCAAGTCCAGTGCTATTTCCACCACGTATAAAATCTTTCAAATATAATATTTTTCTAAAGTTCCTTTCAACTCTCAATTTGTGATCCATGACTCTATGAATTAGATGTTCTGTTTTAAAGATCTCATATCTTTAGGAATATTAATACTAAAAGAACATTGAAACAGAATGTCAGAATAGTAGTTCCTAGTCTATGCTGCGGAGTTACTACAAGGAATCCTAATATGGAATTTAGGTCTAAGGTTTCCTTCCACCAGACTTTTAGTCTCTGAAAGCTACAAAATGGCATTGGCCACTTCGTATAGCCTCAGTATAATCAATAAGGAAATGTATTTTCTCTGGACTGGGTAACTAACATGTTTCAAAGATTTGTATCACTCTTTTGCAAAAGGATATAAATTCTGTGGTTAATAAAATACATGTTCACTTAAGTTCATAATAGCTTTTTTGTTATGTATTTTCCTAACTCATCAGATGCTAATAGAATAGCTATTGCTATCCTGTGGATCCAGTGAAATATTTTGATATTTAGGAAGGTTCATCATATTTGTACAAGTTGGGAACTGTGTTAGAAAATAGAATATTAGAATTGGAAAGTTATCTTAGAAATAGGATGTTAGAAAAGAGAATGTAAACTGAGGAGCTGGACCTTAGAATAAAACACAGAATATTAATGCGGATAAGGATCTTGGGACTTGGAATATCTGAACTGAAATCATAAAATGTCTCCTAGAATGGACAGTAAAATGACCAGAAATGCCCAGGTTTCTCAATAATGAGCCACGTGCCCAGACAGCATGAATTTATTATATTTATTTTCAGTGAGAGCTGCTAATAATTGTTCTAAACTCGCTAATATGACACATTTAAGCATTTGGATGCAGAGGGACAGTGAGCAAATGTTTAAACCCTATCTCTATTTACTTCCCTACTTCCTAGCTAATGAGGTAAACATCTTGCTAAAAATATTTGGTAAATGGTATACCCCAAGGTCAAATAAGTTACATTTGGATTGCAGACTGCATGTTGGATTCTCAGGATCTAGTCAGTTCTCATGTTTTCTTTTAAAAAAGCTGATTCCTTTATTAGGTACAGTGACTTGCCCAAGATCACACAGAAAGTTAATGGAGGAGCCAAGATGAAAAACCACCTCATTTCATTCCTAGATTAGTGCTTTTTTTCATTATACTGAGAGGATTTTAGCATTTTATCTGTTGCCTTTAACAGTCCAGATCTTAAATCTAAGCAAGGGATAGATTGATGAATTGGGCTTAACAGTCTTAATATCATAGCCCCACCTTTCTTTTTCTTTCTTTAAGAAAGTTATCTGAAAGTTTTCTATTGACTGAATGGGTAATTGAACCTTGACATTTGTAAATTGCTCATATTTTCCAGTTGCTGTGGTGCTGGGACTGCTGCAGACACTGATATGACAACTCAGCTGATCTCTTCCAACTTGGAGCTCCATTCCCTTTCTACAGGACGTCTACCTAGAGTTGTCACAGCTAACCGAATGCTTAAACAGATGCTTTTTAGGTAACTTGATGACTTACTTATTTTCTCTGTAGTATTGTACTACTTACTAGGTTTATTTTTTTTTAAATCTTACATTAAGTGACGAACCTCGTGCTTAGATGCATATATAATTGTAAGGAGCTTCTGAATCATCTAGTCCAAACCCCAGATTTTGCAGATCAGACTAACTGAGCTCTGAGAGATTGTGACTTAGCTAAGGGAACATGGGTAGTAAGGAGGAGAGTTAGAATTCCAGCCCAGGTTTTTTTAACTCCATGTCCTATACCATCCATTCTATGACTTTGTCTCCTAGAATTATAGATTTAGGGTTAGGAGGATGTTAGCAGAAGTATAATCCAAATCTCCCAT
This sequence comes from Sminthopsis crassicaudata, assembly GCF_048593235.1. NCBI lineage: Eukaryota > Metazoa > Chordata > Mammalia > Dasyuromorphia > Dasyuridae > Sminthopsis > Sminthopsis crassicaudata. The sequence goes on along the minus strand of NC_133618.1, from coordinate 466,664,410 downwards.
GTTACAGGGAAGAAAGTGAGACAAGAGAGATGATTGTGTCCCCAAAGTCTCGTAGCCAGGAAGTTGTCTTTTGTGAAATCCATTTAATAAAGGCAGGGCATGACTTACCCAAGAATTTGACTAGGGTAATGTAGCTAATTAACAGAGTGAGGATTAGAAACTAGGTCTTTAGAAGACCAGACCAATGCTCTTTTTTTGTGATACGCTGTTGTCTTACCTGTCATTTAATGGGTTAGAATAGTTTTAATTCAGAAACAAAAACAGTTGACTGGATTCTAGTTGACTAGGATTCTGTGAGTTGTCTTTGTATATTCATTTTCACTAACATTATGCACCTATTTGTATAGAATAGTATTATACTAGGCACTTATGGGAACGCATAGTTTAGATAAGACATGGTCCCTGTCTTCCTGAAGCTTAAAGTTTGAAATATTGAGTATATAATAATACATTATAAGTTTAAAATGCTATGTGCAATTGAAGACAGAAAACAAATCTTTGAGCACCTTCTATGTATTAGGCCCAGTGAGAGACACTTGGGAGAAATACAAAAAATAGGGTTCTTACCCATGAGAAGCATATTCTCTTTTGTAAGCGTAGTTTTCACATTGTGAACAAAGCAATCTAAAACAATATGGTGACTGAATTGCCTTGGGTTGGTTGGGGTATGTGTTCTTTATGTTTAAATATGTATATTACCTGTGATCTGGTTGATTTTATATCCACTTTTTTTTCTTAAGGGAATTTGTTAAACTTAAAAGGTAGCTTGCTACTATGAATGGAATTATAGAGCTGGCATATCTAGAATATAGAATTTTAGAGTCAGAAGGGACCTCAAAATATAGAATGCTATTAAAACTGCAGTGTGCCCTAGGGATCATTTAGTCCAACTGTTTTTGTGTTATGGACTCCTTTGATAGTCTGATAGAGCTTACGAATCCTTTTCAGATTAATGTTTTTAAATTCATAAAAAAGAAATGGCATAAAAGAAGCCAATTATGTTGAAATATGTTATCAAAATATTAAAAAACCAACTCCAAATTCATAGATCCTTGGTTTAGAATCTAATCATATATGCCCTGTTTTACATATTAAGAATCTGGAAGAAAAAAAAAAAGAATCTGAAGCCTCTTGACTTATCTAGGGTCTCACATAATGAGTTAATAACAGAGTTAGGTCCTTGCCCTATTTGTCAATTCACAGATACAGTATGTATGGAAGTACATAGCTTCTTGTTGTACCTTGGAAAACCATGTGGAAAGACTGCTGTAGTGCAAATTAAGATGTGGGTTTGACGCCTGCTTGCACTGCTAGTAATATGTGCAAGCATGGGCAGATAACTTAGCCTCTGAGTTTCCTCATGTTGAAGTAGGGATTATACGGCTTGTAGTGTGTCTCCCTCGTAGGTTGTAGGGCTCAAAAGAGAAAATGTATATAAAATGTCTCATAAACCTTAAAGTCTAAGGTGACTGCCATCCATGAATACAATAGTTTCTACTTATTTACAACTAGACATCTGATTTCTAAATAGTTCCTCTGTTTCTTCTCCTAATCTTCCATTTTCCCTTTAAGTTCCAACTTCTCTGTGAAGCTTCTCATTGACCCAGTTGTTTTTGTTTTTTCTCTCTTCAAATTACTTGTATTTACTTATCTGTGTACATTTTCTTTCAGTAGTAGAATAAAAGCTTCCTGAGGCCTGGCATTCTTATGAATGTCTTCACATCCAAGGCGGAGCATGATACCTTGCCCAAACCAAAACTTAACAAGTTTTTTTTTTTTTAATTGAATGGAATTAAACCATGGGTATAGCCAATGAATTGTTGAGCATTCATTAAGTGCCATCTGTGTGCCTGGTGATGTGCTATCTGGATGTAGAAAGATAAAACTATCCCTCTCCTTGAGGAATTTATATTCTACTGTGGGTGATAGATGTTCACAGACTGAGGTGAGCTGAAACTCTTTTGGCAGTTGTTCTGAAAAGGAGAGGTGAAAAGGGCAAGCATTTCTGGAATGGAGCCAGTGTGGGAGGTGAAAAATGGAATATTACACATGGGGAATTGTGACTGGAGCATAAATTGTATAAGGGAGAACAATGTATTATAATAGTCTGAAAAGATAGACTGAAGCCATGTTATGAAGGGCTTTTTTTGGGGGGAGGGGGTTAATCATAAATCACTTTATCTTTAAACATTCAAGTGGTTGCAGAACAAAGATCATTCATAAGGAACAAAGTCTTAATTTCTCCAATTCCATAATTCAGTCCATAAGAGAAAATTTTCATAGGAATCTGAAGCAGAAGTTTGTGGTTCAGTTTCCAAACTTCATCATTTAATAATTTGAGAAAAATCCTTTCACCTCTCCATATCTCTTAACTTTTTTTGTATACCAAACTATAATACAATGCTATTGAATTACCCAAGTCAGTATTTTAAAATTTCTTTGGGTGAAGTGTTTCCTAATCCTGTTATTAGAAGGTATTACATAATACAGTATTCTAAATCTTAACATTTCTAGTCTAAAGAGTAATGTCCAACTTGCCTGATCCTTGCTTCCCCCCCCCCCCCCCACCCCTAAGCTGTTGGCATTTCTCTATCCCTCCTCTTAGTGCCTTCTGCTTAACAATGTTTCATTTTTGCTAATTATTTATAGTTTTCAACATTCACTTTTATAAGATTTTGAATTCCATATTTTTTCTCCATTCTCAAGATGGTAAGCAATTTGACAAGAGCGCCATATATGTAAAATGATATTAAATATATTTCCACATTGGTCATGTAAAAGAAGAAACAGAATGAAAGGGAAAAATCATGAGAAGGGGGGGGGAATGAATATAGTTGCGTTGTCTTCATAGTTCTTTCTCTGGGTGTGGATAGTATTTTAGGAGGGGCTTTAAATACCAGATAAATTTATATTTTATCCTAGAAGTGGTTGGGAAGCCATTAAGAAAATTGTAGGAAGGATACTAGCAAATTAGAACTCATCTAGAGAAAAGTAACCAATAAGACGGTCAGTGGACTAGAAGACCATACTTTATGGTATGGTAAAGTGCTCATACTTTATGGTGATGAGATGAAGGAGCTGAAGATATCTAGCTTATTAGGGAAGAGAGAACTGGGGAACCTGGTAATTCTTTTCATTTGGAAAATAAATTAGATTTATTTTGTGCCCTCAGAGGGCAGAACAGGAATAGTGAATAGAATTTTTGAGAGAGGCAGATTTTGATTTGGTGTAAAGAAAGTCTTCCCAGCCATTAGAACTGTCCAAAATTGGTATGGCTTGGCTCAGAAGTTACTGAGATCTTATTGAAGTGTTTTATTGAAGACAAGGTGATCATGTGAAGATGAGAGAACATTTTTTTTTTTTTTTTCAGCTTTGAGGTCTTTTCAAGCTCAGAAATACTTTGCTTCTCTGAATGACTGGAAGAATATATCCACTTAAGTTTCATTCAATTAAAAATGTCATACACAAAAAGCAAGTTGATGGAAATTAGAGAAAAAAACTGCTGTTTTTTATTTTAAATTCACAAGACTGTAAGAGCTCCCTCCAGTGGCTTGTTAAATATATTACAAAATTTAAAATTGAATTCTTGTCAGATGAGGATAGTTTAAACATTTAGAACTGGAAAGAATCTTAAACATCATCTAGTCTAAACCTCTTCTCAAGAGAAGGGAAATGACTTGCATAAGTCCCCACAGATAATTTTCCAAGTGGGGATTAAAATCCAAAAACCCTAACTCAAAACTAAGTTATTTTTTTCTCTCTGATATTAGGCCCTTAGATCTGGTAGCAGACCATAGAGGCAATTCAGTCCAGTTAATATGTTGAGTAACATAAGAACAGAGTGAACATGCATATTTCAAATCTTGTAATTCAATGTTTTATATATTTTAAGACAAAGTATTATCAAATGAGTTTTTCTATATAAAGAGCTTTACAACCTTACTAGATATTAATAACTCAGAACTTTTAGGTAGGAAAAAGTTCAATGACTTTTTCTAATGATATCCTTATATTATTTGAAAGAACAATCATATCACCCTATATTTGTATATAGTGTTACAATTTAAAAAGCCTTATGGAAATGAAAGTGATTTAGGTTTTCAAACTTAAACCAGTGGAATAAAAGCTTAGGCTGTTTATCATATTGGAAAGACTTTGGTATCGTGCCTGTAATAGTTTAGCTAAGAATGAACAAACTTAAATTATTTGCTTGGTGATGAATTATTTGACCAAGGCAACTATTGAAACGAAAAAGAAAATAGCCTTTAATTTTATTTGTGTTCACTATGACTGTAATGCAATTGTAGAACAAAAGTTTTAAAACCATTTGAAAACATTAACTTAATCTTAGATACTCTAGAAATGAACTATTTGTCCAGTGGATACCATTGGAAGAATTTAACCATATCACTATTGGTAATTCTTTCACAGTGAACAGAAGAAGATAAGCAAGTTGCAATTAAAATGAAAGGGTAGCTCACAAATACTCTATAAGGAGGAAAGGGATTGATTTCATTTTGTCCCTAAAGGCAACAAGAAACATTTAGTTCTCTTAAAATATATATATTCACTGTTTTAAGCTTACTTAATTAAGAAACAAACAAAAATGCTTTTATTCCCTCCCTCTTAGATACGACCAGAGTTATACAACTTCTGGTCTTGTTCCTTCTCTCCTCTCTCCCAACATATTTGTAGTCAATGTATGCACAGTTCTGGTTCTGCTGATTGTACATTTATTTTCATGTATATAGGTCTTTCCACATTTCCTTGTATGAGTCATTTTTTTATATCACAAAATTGCATTACATTATTATACACAGCAGTTTATTCAGCATTTCTCAGGTTGTTTTTTACATATAGGTTGCTCATCTATTTTCTGCTATTACAAATAGAGAAACTGCGAGTATTTTTGTGCACATAGGTCTTTTTATCCTTCCTTTTATGTGTTTTTGAGATAAAATGCTAGCAGTAGAATTAGAGTTATTAAAAGCTATGTTTTACTATTTTTAATACTTATCATTATATTACTCTCAAATGTTTGTACTAATCTGCAGTCCCATCCACTTCTATTTCTCCACAGCCTATCAACTTTGGTTTTATAATTTTCTTGCTAGAGCTATTACTGGTTTTGATACTCTATTTTCTGCTTGGATTTATTGTGCCTGAGAGCAAAGAAGTCTTTTTTGAGGAGGCATCTCAAACGAGATGGAACAGAATCAAGGTGGTTTGTTAGGGTTTTTCTGTTTGTTTTGTTTGTTTGTTTGCTTGTTTTTCTCTTCTCCATTGAAGTTAACATGCTTTTACATAATGTTATGGACACGTCTCATGAAAGGTGAAATGCAAAAACAATAATAATAACCATAACTATCATTTTGCCATCGGTACGTTTAACAGATTTCCTGTAACATTTCTTGAGCTCTTTTCATTTATTTAGCAAATGAAAGTGCAGCAGTATTTTCCCATGGGAATTTGTTTCTCTGGAACATATACAATACAGTTAAGTGCATAACCATTTGTATATTATGTATAGATTGTAGATGTTGGTTTTTAATTTATAAACTTCCACTGATTAATTGCAAAAAAAAAAATAAAAATAAAAATAATTTTCTTGCTACTTTGACAATTCTAGGTGGTGTTTTAAGGTTCTCCTGATTTGTATTTCTTTGATAATTAGGGAATTTCAACAAAGTGCCATTTGTTTTAACAGTATTTAACAATTACAGTTTTTTTGTTTGTTTTTTGAGGAAGAGAGGTGAGATAGTTGGGGTTGAGTGACTTGCTCAGGGTCACACAGCTAGTAAGTGTCAGCTCTCTGAGGTGGGCCCTCCTGACTCCGGGACCAGTGCTCTATCCACTGTGCCATCTAGCTGTACTCTAGAAACATTTCTTAGGACAATTGATCATTTTATTTTAAAGTGGTGCTTATTATGAGCATAAGCAAAAAGACTGCCATAAAAATTAAATGCAACTTATGCAGTTATTATCTAATATGTTTTTTAAGTAAAGTTTTTATTTTTTAATTATTCTGGATTGGATAAATACTAGGATTATACGTGAAATTTGGACTATACTTTGTGTTTCTCTCTTTTAATGTAATACAATCAGTATATTAGTTCTAAAGTTATATGAGTTTCTAACAAAACTCATGTTTTGTGCAGCTTTTAAAAGGACTTGATGTTCCTATTCTTTTTTTCTGACTTATTATCCTAAACCCTCTTTTACTGTTTTCCCTCTCAGCAGAGCAAACCTGTTTCTTGAAATCCTTCAGCAGTCAGGTTAAACAAAATTGCATTTTGAGTTAAGTCTGAAAATGTATGCCTCATTTTAGTCTTTAACTTTTTTTTTCAAGAAGTGAGAAGCATTTTCATTTCTCAGGAATTGTGGTTGGTCTACACTGGATACAGAGTTCTTTGCTCTTCAGTTTTTCTTTACAATACTATATAATCTATATATTGAAGCAACTTTTGGTGCAGTGAATAAAGTGCTGGGCCTCTGGTTAGCAAGATCCAAGTTCAGATGTGACCCCATATACTCATGAAGTGAAACTGGGCACGTCACTTGACTTCTCTTTATCTCAGGTTCCTCAGCTCTATAACGGGGATCATGATGAAAGCACCTGTCTCAAAGAGTTTTTGTGAGAATCAAATGAGGTATTAAGCACATAGCATGGTGTCTTGCACATTGGAGCTATTAATAAATGCTATTATAACTGTTCTCTTTGATTTACTCATTTTATTTTTTTTTAGATCTTGTTGTTATGACTTGTTAGGTCATACAAACTTTGAAGGTTTTTCTAAATCTTCCCCTTTAGTTATTTTTTATGGATATGCCAATATCTATTTTAGAAAATGAAGAACAGTCATTCTTTGAGGAACTTGAGATCTTTCAGACAGAGTCTTTATGTGCTTGGTTCCTCAGCCACATCAGTGAGAGAGTGGGGAGAGGGGTGAAGAATGTGTGGCAAAACATGACTCAGTTTTGAGAATCAACAGAGACCATATAAGCAACTCACAAAGCTTCAGAGCTATATGTCATGATTTTTTTTTTTTTTTTTTTTTTTTTTTTTAAAGAAAGAAAGCAAAGTGATGTGAGAGATATGAGAACCAGCTGTTTTGTTTTGTTTTTTGGCAAACTATCAGCTGATAAGAGCAAAGGTTAAAAATAACCATCAAAATAGAAAGGATATATAGGAGAATGCATTATGAAAAGTTGTAACAGCTTTTAAGTTGATTGATCCAGATATATACTTTGATGTAGAAAAGTTGGGAAAATAGGGAAAGATATTGACTCTCATTATCACCATTTCCTGTAAAAGTTCAATATATAAAATTCTTGTCAGGGTGAAGAAACCAAAGGAGCTTGGAAATTAACTTAGCCAACAAATACTTGCTTTCCTTGCTAAGTAAAGAGCAATGACTGCCAAGGGTAATTTCAGTTTGAAATGCAAGCTCATTTATTAAATAGTACTGTAGCATGATGGAAAATTATGAGCCAATATTGCTCTGTAAAACACTGAAAAGCCATGGAAATAAAAATTAATTTATAAAAGTTGGGTGTGAGAGTTAAATGAGCCAGATCATCTTGAAAGCATTCATGGATGAAACTGTAATGATGGCAGACATATTTAAAATAACTTATTGACATTTCTTTTATGACCTATTTTTATGGTCAGTGATAGAAAGCACCATATTTGGATCATAGTGTATTTGTGGCATTTAGGAAGACAAAGGTGAAAAGAGTAACTGGACCAGATCAAGTGAAAATTTAAGGAAGGTGGGACAGTCTTGAAAGAATTGAGATTGACTTATAAGATGTCTCAAGGAGGAAAGATAAAAAAAGAAAAAAAGAAAAAAGGAAAAAATAGAAGACGATAATAATGTGCCCCTTCTCTCTTCTCTCTCTCCCCCTACCTCCCCTAATAATGGGAAGAACATAAAATTGACCACACTTATCAGACAGAAAAATACTTACAGAGATGGTAATAATGCTTGTTTTCTGTCTGTGCCCAAGATTGTTGACTTGTCACAATTAAGATCAGAATTAATAGTAAATCAAAGGAAAAAACAGTAATTAGAAAAAGATTCAGTATGCAATGAAAATTTAAACCTGCATTATTTAAGCTTCTAATCATTAAAAATTGGAAGTGGACAGTGGAAATAATATCTCTTCCATCTATATTAATTTTATCTAGAAGTTAAACCAGTGTAAATTAATTGCTACAGCAAGGAAACCAAAGGAACCCAGATAGTGCTAGTCAGTTAGCAATCACCTTACTTGCCAAATGGAAAGAGGTAACTGCCAAAAGCAACAATGGATTACAATATAAATTTGTATGTAAAATCACATGAAAAAAAATACAATTTGAGCAGTATCATCTTTATAAAATAGAGAAGCAGTTGAGAAGAAAGAAGTTGGCAAGATAACCATCTAAGCAAAGTCATCCCAAGGACTTTAAGGATTAAATTAGAAAAGGAGTTACAAACAAGAAAAATGGAAAAGATTTGCAAAAATAATTACAGAAAACTTTTCTTCATGAAGGATAAAGAGTCATACAAGTTAGATTCCAAAACCACAGTTCCTGGGGAACTTAACAGAGGAAATAGAATTGACAGTAAAGAGCACAGATATGGGGAAAGGATTTTGATTTGATCAGGCATATAGAGGAGCTTCATTCTAGAGGTGATAAAATTGTGACAGCATCAAATGAACAATATATAAGCTATCTAAAGGAGATACCAATGACTTGGAAAAAAAAATCATACCTTATTGATACCCAAAAAAGCAAATAAAAAAAATGTCATTTAGGGATTTAGATATCTTTTCTCCTACCTATAAAATCTTTGTAAATGTCAACCATACATAAATTAAGGGCATCTTTGATGATGATAATAGTTGAGAGTAAATAGTCTAAGCTTTTGCATAATATATTCAAGAATATATCACATCTTTACTACTTCATAATTGATTGTGTATTTCCTTATTTTGGAAAAAATGCATTCAATGTGGTAAAAATGAAATGCCACCTTATAGGCCCTTTATACAGCAAGTTGTCTTCCATCTATATATCAAAATCTTTAAGAGTCCCACATTAGAAATGACCCTGTTCAAGATCCTATTACAGACATTAAGCAAGGCATAATAAACAGATTTATGCTTACCAAAAATTATGCCACCATAGTTGTAGATATATGGAAATTAGAGTTCTTTCTACATATTCCTGTTTATAGATGACATTGCATTCATTGCTCCTAGTTGCAGACCCTTCTGGAAAAGTTTGATAATCACACAACTCAGTTTGGCCTGTTCAACAACACAGGATAGACTAAATGGATAAAAAATGTTTGCTGCCCAGATTTCTTTGTGCTTCTGAATGGCTATCCTGTAGTATGTATTTCTGGGGCAGACAATATAAATGAACAGTGAGCTGGCTCCAGTGTTGAAAAGGAAGAGAGTGGGCTATGTTGCTTGAAAAAACAGTACTTTGATCTATAAGCTTCCTGTACTTTATTAGGGCTTTTATATGATAGTGAGACCTGGAATGCTATAACCTCTGAAGAACCAAAGATGGATAATCATCAAGAAAATATAAGATCAGAAAAGGATGAGAGCAAAGTTTAGCAGATGGATTGTCTGAATGTTCTCTTGATTCTCAAAACTGTAAGAAAGAGCACTAGGGAAGTCCTTCAGTAAGTTAGAATAATCCTTTGTTATATCTATGAACTGGATAAGAAGACATGGATGGGTTGTACTTTGTACCAATATACCAGTACTAGTTTTGAAGTTCTTAATCAAAGCATTCTTAATAATCTCTGCATTTCAGAAGTTTGGCATTTATATATAGTGTTCCAGTTTATAAAATGTGCATCTCTGTCAGCCCCTCAAGGCATAGGAGAAGGGATCTTGTATGGCTATTTATTTGCTAAATAGTCAGGCGCATATACCAAAGTTTGGTTTGCTCTTTTTTCTTTTGCCCTAATGACTTACTTCCTCAAAAATAGTTTCATGTATGATAGAGTCAGTGGGGAGAATAGGGGTTTTCCTCTTTCAGGGACCTCTGGCACTTTCTTTTATGTGTGATGCTCCATTTTTAGTGAGTTGGTTAATGAGGAAAGACAATGTGGCATAGGAAAAAAAGAGCTCTAGACTGGTAGTTAGGGGATGGGGACTTGAATCTTGTCATTAGATATGTAACCCATTTTCCTTCTGTAGGTCCCATTTGCTGTCAAATGAACCATGTTTTGTGGAAACAACAGTGAGATGGTTTCCAGTGGATAGAACACTGGGCTTAGAATCAGTAAATCTCACTGTCAGGAACTCAGATTCTTCCTCAGACACTTATTAGCTCTGAAACTTTTCCTGTTTGTCTCAATTTCTCACTTGTAAAATGATCTGGATAAGGAAACAGCAAACCACACAATATTTTTGCCAAGAAAACTCCCAAAATGGAGTCATGAAGAGTTTACAAGACATAAAAACTGAACAACAACAAGAGTTTGTAAATGCAAAATTTTATCATTGTTCAACTATAAGTAACCATTCAGAACACAACTTGGAAAAAATGAGTTTGGGCATAGTTTTGGAGAATCCTACCTTTAGAAAAGCCAGGTAAAAAAGAAAGAGAATCATTTTGCCATCAGCATTACTGAATGCCAGTGCCTTCCCTCTTAATTATTTCCTATTTTTTCCGGAGTATAACTTGCTTTGCTTATATTAAAATTTGTTTAAATGGTGCCTTTTTTTTTTTTTTTTTTTTTTTTTTAATGCACACTGTCCATTAGGTATCAAGGTTACATTGGTGCAGCTTTGGTTTTAGGAGGAGTGGATGTTACTGGACCTCACCTCTACAGCATCTATCCTCATGGATCAACTGATAAATTGCCTTATGTCACCATGGGTGAGTTGAATTACATATTTTAGAATGGTGTTCTTTTCCTTTTTGACCTTTCAAATAAATGTTCTCTTTTTCTTGAACAAATGTCTTTCATAGCCTTCTCACATTTCTTGACTCGTATTTTGGCTGCTACCCAAAATAATGCTTTAAAAAAAAATCACTTTGAAAACAAAACCTAGCTGGTTAGAGATAGTAGAGACTTTGGAGTGTTGAATGTCAGAACATAGAAAATTATCATTAGAAGAGACCTTGGAATTTAAAATGGTAGATGAGACAATTTTAGAACTGGAAAGGATCCTTGAAGTTATCTAGTCCAACACCATCCTGAACTGTAAGTCCCATCAACAACAAACAGGACAACATCTAGTTTTAGCTTGAAAACATTCACTGATAAAGGAATCTGCAATTTCCAAAAGCAGTCCATTTTAAAGAGAATTTTCTTTTATTGAATTAGGAAAGTGAAACGATAGGTAGCAATATGTGCTTTTATTTTTGAAATTAATGGACACAGAAACAGATACAGACACTTTGTGTGTGTGTGTGTGTGTGTGTGTGTGTGTGTGTGTGTGTGTGTGTGTGTGAGAGAGAGAGAGAGAGAGAGAGAGAGAGAGAGAGAGAGAGAGAGAGAGAGAGAGAGAGAGAGTGTGTAGTTCTTTAGTAAGCTCCATAAAACTGGATGTTTTCTGCATCTTAAAATTTTAGTAATTGGTATCTTGGCACCATAGAGCCTAGGAAATTACTATCTCGAGACATTTGGAAATTGTCATTTAGAGACTCTTCAATCCCATTGTGTTGTCTGTCCTCTTATAAGGTTTTTATATAACAGCTGTTCTCTCTTTGGTGGGAGAATGATGTGCCCCTTAGATGCTGTACAAATGAATCCTTGTAATTATTTTTAAATGAAGGTGCTTAAAATAAATTTAGAATTGCATTCAAAACTGTTTCCTTAAAATGTATTCTCTACTGTCAATTTCAGCCCTAAGTATTGTTTCTTTCTTTTCTGATTCCTTTAAATTGTGGGATAGTAATGGGATAGAGCTGATTTTTAAAATATTTTTTAATCAATGTAAGGAAAACGTATCTGGTTTCCTTAACCTTTGGAATCATCCTATTTGGACCAATAATAATAATCACTCACAATTTCCCTAGTATTTTGTATTTTACAAAGCATTTTTCTTACATAAGCACTATAAGATAATCCAACTATTTAACTTCCATTTCACAAGTATGCAAATTGATAACAAGAGGAATAATGCTTTTTTCACAACAAACCTATAAGAGAATTTTCATGTAGACCCATTTTATAGACTGAAAAACTTAAGCTTAGACAATGGCTTTCCCCAAATCACACAATTAATGATTAACATTAATCTTATATTTTATTGGGAAAAATCATAGTAATGAAATAATGATTTACTTTCATAATTCACATTCACCCACATCCTTCAATATACATTTGCTTTGTATTTACCTAACTACCAAAAACAGTTCTCATTTATAAATTCCATTGTAGGTGAGGGCTAGTATTTCCATTTTACAAACCACTTTAATAGGTTAGAGTTGCCCATATATATTTTCTTGGTAGTCGGTTTTTTTTTTTAAGCAGTAGATTTTTTTTTTAAAGAATTCACAATTCATTTCACATATTTATTTATTTATGATGGAGGCAATTGGGTTTAAGTAACTTGCTCAGGGTCACATTAGCTAGGGTGTGTTAGCTATCTAAAGTCAAATTTGAATTCAGGTCCTCTTGACTCCAGGACTAGTCCTCTTATCTACTGTGCTGTCTAGCTGCCCCCAGCAGCTTCTGAAGAATGTTACATTGTCTAATTTCTCATTCAACATTTGTTGAGCCTTTAAAAATATACTATTTTTGATTAATTTTTTGGAGCATACTTTGACCACCAGGTGGTGATATTGCTGTATGAGAAGTAGGTTGTGTTTTTTTTTGTTTGTTTGTTTGTTTGTTTTGTTTTGTTTTGTTTTGTTTTTTGTTTTTGAGGTTTTTTTGAGCCATAGGTTTTGGATCCATGATTTCCTCAGTGTGGGGAGCTACAATGTTAGAAAATCTTTTTGTCCCAACCATTTGGGTCTTATTACCCATTTGAAAAATTAAAACTAATCATTTTACTACCATTTAAAAAATTAAAAACAACCAAAACAAGAGAAAGATCAGTCAAGATAGTGCTTTATATGATCTTTTGATAAGGTAATGTCAGGACATTAGGAAATGGTAATCTATAATTGTAATAATCTTATAAAAATATAGTAATATTAATCATTATTCATTACCTTTTGAAATTATTCATGTTTTAGACATGAGAAACTGAATCTGTTTAAGAGATGATATAATTTATTTATTTAATGCCACTCTATCAAATTGCTCCTCCTATTGTATGGTCAGTGTTCTAAAGTTATTAGCCTTCCATCTGTAACATCCTTTTCTATGTTCTAATATTTTATATTTGTAGTTTTAATAGCCAGTTCTGAGTTTTTTAAAAGCAGCTTTTATTTTTTATTTCAAAGTCTTTTTCAGGCATAATGTTCTGTGTTCAAAGATTTATTTTCTCTGGTTCCATCCAGCTCACACATTCTATGATCCTATAATTCATAACCTCAGAGTTATGATCCCTCAGGATTTTCAAGTTAGAATGTTTTTATTGAAGTAATCTTTTCTTATGGAACATTTAAATTCACAGTGAAATTTGGGTCACTACATGTAGAATAAGTGTGAAAATGGGGTTTTAATGCAGATTTTTATAATTTACTCAAATTAGAACACTTCATTTACAAGACACAAAACTAAAGTCAAACTTGTTAATTAAATTTTTGAGAGATTTGACAGGAAGAGCTAGAAGCTACAAATTACTTAAAAGACAAAGGTGCTTACATTTTGTCAACTCATGGGGTTATGTTGGCAACTAGCCAAGAAGGAACCTGAAAACTGCTCCTAATTTAAGTTTACTTGACTATTGCTATCTTGTTCATATTTAATATGGTAGTATACCCCTGAGTTGGACCAAGTCTTGAGTATAAGAGCTTGGCCCTTGATAAGAAGGAGGCACTTGGGAACCTCTTAGGTGAACTGTGTATTAGTAAATCTGTGTTTTAAAAGTTTAATGGTGTGTATCATGTCTGTGAAGAAAGTTTGTGGCCATCCAAAGAAATGCATTGCATTCCTTAGATTTTTCTCCCCCTTTCTTTATTTCCCTCTTTTTTTTTTTTTTTTTTTTTTTTTTTTTTTTTTTTAATCCATGTAGTAGGGTTTTAAAAATTAGGTTAATTTTTGAAGTGGTTGATTACTTTTCCTGGCTATGTTAAAGATTGAGTAAAATATCCAGACTTAACCACTGAAAGGAAAGGAAAGAAATAACTTACATATCTATCTCTTAAAGACAAAAGGCCATTCTTATAATTCTTTAATTATATGAGTCTTTTATCTTACCAGTTTACTCAGGTTAGGCAGACCCACATAGGATCAGAAAAAACTTAGAGGCTGTTGCTATACAATATGTTGGCAACCCTTTTTGTACCAATGCTGACACCCCTTCTCCACCTCTCCCCCAAAAAGTTTGATTTTGCTAACTTATTTCCATAGAGGAGTCACATGATTAAAAATTTAGATGGGACATTTCTGCAAAATAAAGCCCTTATATATTTTCAGAATATTAACCTAAAAGAATAGAATATTCAGCTAACTCTGCAACTGTACTTACTTGACTATTTCTCTCCACTCTTGAGTAATGGGCAACAGTTGCCAGAAGCACCCATTCCTGCTTCCACCATTAGTTCAGGGGTCTTCTAGGACTTCTTTCTGCCCTGGTATTCTGTCTTAGCCACCTTTTCATTCCTGAACCATGTTCCTGGCCAGTCCCTTCCCTAATGTCTGAATATCTTTCTGTTTGTCTTTTTAAGCTGCCCTGGACTAGAGAAATGCCTTATTATGACTTTTTCTTGATTTTGCTAATCAGTATTCAAAGTGTACAGTTTTCTAATTCGAATTTGTCTACAGCAGGACTTCTTAAACTTTTTTCCACTCTCCATGATCTCTTTTTGCCAAAGAGATTTTTATGTGATTTGATGTAGAAATGAAATTTTTCTAGTGATTATTTTCTATATGTCTTCAGCTGTTAAGTAAGATTTCAAGAAGTGAAATATATGATATTCTGGCTTTTTGTGAGTCTTTTTTTTTTTTTTTTTTTTTTTACAAGATATATGCATGGGTAATTTTACAGCATTGACAATTGTCAAGCCTTTTATTCCAATTTTTCACTTCCTTTCCTCCATCCTCCTTCCCCAGATGGCAGGTTGATCAATACATGTTACATATGTTAAAGTATCTTTTTGTGAGTCTTTTTAAAGGTAAAAGCAAGTTATACAAATTTTGTAATTGATAAACACATAGTTTATTCTCCTTTTTGTTTATTTTCCCCTTTTCAAAATGAACTTTCTTGAAAAAATCATCTATATTTCTTCACTTTCCTTTTTTTCTTTTAAATGCTCAGCAATATGAATTGCAACCTCATAGTTAACTGAAATGACTGTCATTAAAGTTACATCAATCTCTTAATTTACATATCTAATACCCTCTTTATTCTTATTCTTGATTGCTATGCAGCATTTTTGATAACTGTTGCCTGCCTTCTTCCTGGATACTCTCCCACTTATGGATATTTGTGACTACTCTTTCTTGGATTTCCTTCTACCTGAGTGCCCCTTCTCAGTCTCTTGCCGGATCTTCATCTTAGTGATTCCCACAAACTGGTATCCTCAAAGCTCATTCTGGCCTCTCTTCACTCTGCCAAGATAATCTTCACAGTTCTTGGTAATTTTATTAGCTTCCATGCTGTCAAATAATCATATATGTAAATGACTGAGATATATATTTTCACAGTTCTAGTCTCCTTTCTTAAACCTGAAATTCAACATTTAAGTCAGAACTTATCTTTCCCCTCAAACCTAGCTTACTTCTGGATTTTGGTTCAGGATATCACCATCCTTCCATCCACCGAGGTTCTCAATATTGAAGTTTTTCTCAATTCCTTATTTTTCTTACTTTACATATCTATTCTTTTGTTAAGTCTTTATATTTATACCTTCACAAGATCTCTTGTATCTGTTCCTTTTTCTTCAGCCAACATCTTAGTTCAGGTCTTAATCACCTCTTGTCTGGATTAATGCAGTAACCTTCTGATTACTTTTTTTATATCAAGTCTCTCTCTCCACTTTAACCCATCTTCCACACATAGTTACCAATGTGATTTTCTTTTATTTTTATGTCATCTAAAAAAAAATGAAAAACAGAAAAATATCAGCAAAACTGATTAAGCAATTGAAAAAAAAAACACCTCATAATCTATACAATGCTCCAACTCATAGATTCCCCCATGGTTGCAAAGAAGTGAGGAGAAAGGAATTACTATGTTCTTTTTTTTTTCTTCTTTGGGGCCATTTTGTTCTTTGTAACTTTTCAGTGTTCATTTTCTTTCTTAAATCAACAAGAATTAAACATTTTCAAAGAAAAAGAGAGAGAAAAAAAACATTAGAAAAATACAAAACTATTGGACCTCATTTCTGGGGAGAGGAATTGTCTCTTCATAGCTCTACTTTGAGGTCATACTTGTTATTTGTAATTTTGCAGTATTCATTTCAATATTTTTGTGGTAGTTCTTTGTATTGCATTGTTACAGTCATTATATATCCTTGGTCTTGACTTTGTTTACTTCATTCTGAAACAGTGTATGTGTATAAGGCCATGCTTTTCTGTATTCATCATATTTGTCGTTACAGCACAGTAACATTTCATTATTTGTACCTCAATTCATTTAGCTGTTCCCTAGTTGATGAGCATTGACTTTTCCCCCCCATTCTTTGCTATAACAAAAAATATTGCTATAAATATTTTGGTGTATATGTGGATCCTTTTTTTTGTTGTTGTTAGTGGCCTCCTTTGGATATATCTCTTCAGTAGAAACTCTGAGTTGTGTGCAGAGTTTGTACATTTTAACCAGTTTATTTGAATAATTCCAAATTGCTTTTCAAAATGATTATACTAATTCACATCTCCATAACATTGCATTAGTGTACCTTTCTTCCTATGACCCCTCTAACATTGACTCTTCCTATGTTTTGTTATCTTTATCTGTTTTCTGGGTATTAAATAAAACCTTAGAGTTGATTTGGAGTATTATTATTAGCAATTTAAAACATTCTTTTCATATAATTGTTAATAGCTTGCATTTAATTTTTTTTTTAAATTGCTTGTTCATAGCCTTTATCCATTTCTCTTTTGGGGGGGAATGGTTTTTGATCTAATAGATTTCTATTAGAATTCTACATATCTTGGCTACCAAATCCTTATCCAGATGATACCAAGATTTTTTGCCCCCTGTATTTCACAACTTTCCTTCTTATTCTTAATATGTTAATTTTCTTTGTGCATAAATTTCTCATTTTCTTGCATTAAAATTATTTTGCCTGTTTTTTAATAGAATACATTAAGTACCCATCTAAAGTTTTTCTGAAATGTAAGTCCTATCATGCCACCTCCGTATTCAATAAACATCAAATCCTGGTTACTTACAAGATCAAATATAAAAGTCTTTTACTTGGCATTTAATACCTTTTATAACCTGACTCCTCCCTACTTTTACAGTCTTCGTAAATTCTACTGACCTCTGTGTAGTCTTCAGTCTAGCCATACTGGTCTGCTTGTTGTTTCTTGAACACAATGTCCTTATTTCTCATTTCCTTCTTTTTGCTCTGGCTGTTCTCCCTCCCAACCTTCTACTTTTAGCATCTTTGGCTTAGTTTAAGATTCAGACCCAAAGACCAGCTTCTCTAAGAACCCTTTCCTGAATTAAGTATTTCTCCTTTTATTAGAATATAAATTCTTGAGGGTTAGGACTATTTTTGCTTTTTCTTTGTATCGTTAGTGCTTAGACCATTGTCTGGTACATACATAGTTAATTGATTGACTGACTGGAAGACTGATTATAATTAAGTGTTTGGATAATAGTATATTTCTAGTTTAAGTGCAGTAGTATATTGGTGTCTTCCCTATAGTTATAATCCTTTGAGAAATAGGAAGCTCTGAAGAAAGTAATTTCTATTGAGATGTTTATTTCAGCAATCAAAGCAGCATATGTCAGCATTAAGTTTCCATTCCCATTCATTCTTTTGATTTTATATGGAAAGATAGTAACTACTATTCTGTGAGAATTTAACCTAGAGATTATTTTTTAAAAAAAATTAGCATGACACCCCCTCCTGTACCATACCAACCATTGGGCTTGGAATTAGAAGACCTAGATTCAAATTGTAGTCTTGCCACTTCTCTTTGATCTTGGCTGACTTGCTTCTTAGCAGGCCTGTATCTTTATCTGTAAAATGAAAGAAAGTTGGCTGGATGGTTATTTTGTTGTAGCAAAAGTTTTTATAATCTTTTAATATAGTTTTTTGTGCATAGTTCTAAATTCTGGTTTCTTTATTAGTTTTTGCTTTTATGAGTTTATCTTTTACAGGATAGTAAATTTAGAAGATCAAATGCACAGTGAGTTGAATTTATATAAAATAGAAAAGGCTAGGTTAAAATATTTGGGAACAAACAAGCCTATGGACTTTGAATTTAAGAATCAAAATCTTGGCCTGTTGCAAACATGGCACAAGGCCAATAGATGGTGCCATCAGCTTAAAAATCTTTGCCTATAAAATCCCTATTATGATTACAGGATATATAGGGTGTTCGACACTTCACCAATTCTTAATTGTAATTACTACAGATGAACCAAATTTTCCTTTCTGTTTCTGCTTTAAAACATTAAGTGCCTTCTAGTAACTGGAATGGCCAAAGAATTGGCAAAGAGAAACACTTTCTACTTTATTCTTGCTTCAACATTTTTGCCACAAAGTGTTCTCTCCATTTTGAGTATAGTTCTCAATGTACAACTAAATGTCAGTGCCCTTCTTTCAGAAAGGTTAGTTCTGCTTTCTGTTCTAACTACTTTGCTTTAAACTGTACTTCAGAGAGAGAGGTTAACTTGGGCAGCATTACCTGCTCTTGTTTCAATGTTGGAATGAAATTGTGCCCTCAGAAGAATGCCTTTATACTCTTCTGTCACTTGGTGCTTTCCTAATATCTAGTCTCTGTTGTGTAACTTGAGTTGAAACCATTTTAGACATTAGTGATCTTGCATTTTAATCTGGGACTTGAAGGATTGCTCTTGGTTCTTTGCAGACAGATCTCATTGTTATAAGAACAGTATGAATTTTTACACTTAAATACATTTAAATAATTATTAAATTTTGTGGTTCTTTCAACTGTGAGGAATTTGAATGATGTAAAAGAACTAAAAAGTAGAATAATCTGCCATTGGAAAAGTTATTTTTAAAAAGTGGACCAGGGTTAGAGATGCATTTGTGAAATCTGTCAGGTCTACCTAGAATGAGCTTCCAGTAGAAGTAAAGATTCTTTCTTGAAGAGCTGATAACTAGATAAGATGCAGAATGCTGAGTTAGAGCTTCTTTTTTTGCTGGTATGGTTTAATGACATATGGATGTGATTAAGAGAGGCAAATATTAAAGCATTTTTTCCTGTGCCATTTTTCTGACAACTCTAGCTTTGGTAGTTATCTGTAGAGTCTTTATTTTTATTGATTTGTATTTTTTAAAAAGACTGAATTTGGTGCCAGGAAATTTAGATTCAAATCTTAGTTCTGTTATTTTATGACTAATATGACTTGAGGAAGTAGTTTAATCTTGCTCTGTTTGCCTCTCTACCTTTGTTGGCACAATGAAGATGTTGACATAGTTGGTCTGTAATATCTCTTCCAGGCCTGACATTTTAGGATTCTAAAAAAGAATTTATAGTTGCATAGAATTAAAATTCAAATCTCTTCCATGTAATATCTTCCTTTCAACTTGTGATCTCATCTGTATTTGTATTCCCTCTATTTAGTCCAGCTTTTTTTCAAACTGTAGATTGTATTGTAAATGAAAGATTGGAAGAAAATTTCAGTGTTGGTATTATTTTCCCCTTGAAATACTAAATATAAAATTGTGGATTAAGAATACATGTTACATGCTGTATTTCAGGGGACATTGAAGTAGGCTAAATTTCCTCTGTGAAAATTTTTGTGACTTTTTAAAAATTTCTGAGACTATTTCATATTCTCTGCCTTTTTTTTTTCCCTTTTACCTCTCAATTTATAAATTTTCCTGGTATATTTCAAAAGTGATCCCTGGCCAGATTAGTTTGGGAAATACTTACATTAGTTTAAATAAAAACCTTTCATTTCTTAGGTACCAGTGGTTCTGATATTTAGTCTCTTCTTGAGAGAAGGGATATTATAATCTGTCAGGTCAATGAAACAGCACAGCAGTAATTATATGAAAAATCCCAGGTCCCTTAAAATAGTGTTTTAAATTATTTATTCTGAATAAAACTGGACTCAGTTATGTTCCTATTCCATTACAAGTATAAATTGAATTAAACTCATTGAGGTAATTAGTTTTTCAGAGAAAATGTCCTTTTACATTTGAAAAATACTTTAAAAACATATTAAATGGAAGAATTGGTTTTTTTGTGTGTTCATTGTAAATAAACAGCAAAATATCTGACATAGAGGTACATTTGCTGATGAAAAGAAAGCGTTCTTCCCTCTCACGAGAGGTTTAAATGTGATACTCAGTGCTTACTCAGGAGTGAAAACATCAAATTAAACTGTTTATGCTGACAAAGGACAAATCTGGATTTCAGCAAACGATGCAAGATTGTCTGATTGCCTGGCTTGTCTAAGGATAAAGCTTCTGGCCAAGACATAATGAAATGCATGCATAAAATTAAACCATGGAAAGGCAGTATTTCAGCTTTAGGAAGCAGCGAGATGTTCCACTGAACATCTAGTGGCTGAACTGGGTCCCCTGGTACCCACGTTGTTTCATATTCATAAATCAGCTCTTCACGCATTGGCAATGTCGGCCTTCGGAGCCGGCGGAAACACCGAGAGACTGGGCCTCTCAGCCAGGAACCAGAGTGAAAAATGATCCCAATCGATGGGGCTGTGGAGAGCACCAAATTTTACCCAGAACGAGAAGCAAATTGACTAACAATGAGGGAGGGTGAGTAAGCGCCCTGTCAGGGAGGGCTGACACTGATGGATTGGAAAGTTCTAAATGTTACTCTTTTACCGCTGCATACATCTTACACTGTGGCAGTCAGTGGTGGCAAACAGGTCCTTGGATGCCTAAAATGGACTGCTCCTTAGCACAAGACATTTCAGTTAGTAAAAAATCTGGCAAAATTGATTTGGAAGAAGAGCAATTGAACTCAGGTTCCTTGTAGGTGGTTTTTTTTTTGTTTGTTTGTTTTGTTTTGTTTTGTTTTGTTTTTTTTCTTTTTTTTCTTTTTTCCCTCTAGAATTCTGAGGCATTGTTGAGAGAAATGTTTTTGTTTTTGTTTTTCCTCAGACAGGGATGCTGCTGGCTGGCATAATACCATGTGTAGTTCATTGGTCAAATTCATATCTAATTGCAGTATTATTCCCTAGAAGCCAAATGGAGGAAACTAATTTTAATCAAGGTCTTAAATGTGTTTTAATTGTATTAATTTTCAAACCTGTGCTGGCTCACATGAATATATCATAGACTATTTGTCCCTATGCTAGATAAGCAGTGCTAGGAATATAGTATACGCCTAAAAATCATAGAATCAAAGAATATTAGTATTAGGAGGAATACTGGAATACAGAATGTTAGAATATGGAATGTTATTAGCATCTAGATTTTTAAAATAAAGCACATAGGCTATTAGAAAATTACAAAATTAAAAAGTATCTTGACGTTCTTGGTGAACATAAAATGAAAAAAAACAGACTAGGGAAATGATTTTTGTATTTCATCCTTTTATGTAATGGGCTGCTGAATTTTCCAATGATTAAAAAATAACATTTTCTAAAAACAAAAACAAAAAGCTCCTCAAACAAAAGATACACTGTTTGTACATTTTCAGAGCAAATCACATCATTTTCTTGGTGCATATCAGTTATTAATGTACTATATTGTGTTTTCATAAAATTGAATAAAAATTAACCTCATAATGGTAAAAACCAGGATTCTGTTCCTGGTTCATATTTGATATTGTCATCAATTGTCCTCTTTTGTCATCAATTAAAAATCCTGAATGACTTGGATTTATCAAAAATTACATACATTTTCAGAGCCTAGAAATTGATAATAGTTAAATAATATATTCTGAAAGTAACTCCAAAAGGAGAGCTCAACAAGCATTTATTAAATGTTTCCTGTGTGCCTGGTGCTGTTCTGAGTGCCACATTTTATGAAGGACATTGACAAAGTAGAGCTTGCATAAAAGAGAACAACTGGAATTGGAGTATAGCCACAACCATAGTATACAGGAAACTGTTAAAGGAACTGGAGAGAGTTTAGCCTAGAGGAGGAGGCTTGAGAGGGTAAGAGTGGGGTCTGGTCTATGGAATGAAAATTGATGCTTTCTTGAGTCTGTTTGACCTCAGAAATAGATTGTGAACAATGAGTAAAAATTATGTGTAGGTAAATTTTGTTTGATATTAGGAAAAACTTCCTAACAATTAGAGCTGTTTTAAATTGTATGGCTGCCTTAGTACATAGTAAAATCCTTGCCACTGTAAATTTTTTAGCAGAATATAGGTGACTACTTCTTGGAAATGTAGTAGATGGAATATGTGTTTTAGATCAGAAGTGGACTAGATTCTGTGATTTTCTAATTCTAATAAATATCTAGCTTCCCAAGGTGGCTGTTTTGAAAGGGGCAGTATATAAACATAAACTCTGGTATATTTGTTCAAAAAATCCTGTCATACATCATAATGGAATTCTTTTAAATCTTTCTAATTTTAGTTTAAAATTGACATATTGGTCCTTAATGAATTTCTTTTATTTAAGAAAAAAAGGTAAATATGCCAGCTATAAACTTTATTAATCGACTGCCTACTGAAGATAGACC
This sequence comes from Sminthopsis crassicaudata, assembly GCF_048593235.1. NCBI lineage: Eukaryota > Metazoa > Chordata > Mammalia > Dasyuromorphia > Dasyuridae > Sminthopsis > Sminthopsis crassicaudata. The sequence goes on along the minus strand of NC_133618.1, from coordinate 466,641,518 downwards.
ACACTTCTAAATAAAATTACTCTGAAAGCAAAAAAAAAAAAAAAGAGGTGGAGCCTGAAAGGTAATGCCATCATATAAATCAAATTCAGAGAGGTAACATCTGTGATTGAGCAAAATGGTATATAATTTGCTTATGGAACATGGTGATTTCCTCAGTCCCTGATTTGGGTGGGAAACAGGCAGGTACTTCCCCCTTAGAGTTTTGTCCTTAGCTGCAGGCACTATGTGATTATAGTCATCTACAGTCAGTCTGTGAATTGAAGAGAAGGTTCTAGAAGGGAGAGGGGCAGATGGAAGAGGAAGAGTAGAATAAAAGTTTACTTAGAACATAGAGTGCTAGAAATGAAAGGAGCTTTAATAGACTATAATATTCTAGAAGGAAATCTATAACATAGAATGCCAAAAATGAACAGGAGTTTTAGAGACAGTTAGAAATCTCTTGGAAGCTTTGTTTAACTAGCATCCCTCCTTCCCACTCTTATTTTACCTCCCCCAAATAAAATGAGTTTTGCTTGTTTTCTTATGTTGCTTTTTCCTGGAAGAGATCAAGCCATTTTGAAAAGATTCTCAGAGTAAGTGGTAAATGAAAGACTGAAAGTTGTTGCTATAGAACAGTTGTGTTTAAATGCAATGCTAGCAGGTCCAGTGTCGTCTTTGGAAATGAAAGGCTGTGCATCAGGAGGAAGGAAACTTTCACTTATGCTATATTTGAGCAAAGTACAGAGTGTGATGATGTTTTTGTTTCTTTTTGAAAAATGGCTGAATTCTTTGAAGTGTTTTCTTAAAAGTGTGACATTGGACAATCCCTTTTCCTTTCTGAACTTTAATGTTGAGATGTAAAAAAAAGGTTATAATAATACCTCCATTTTTATTGGGTTCAATAGGAATTTGATATTTACATAAATATGTGCACATGTATTTATATACACACACAGAGTACTTATGTATATATGCACTTATAGTTCAGTGTTTAGTTATGTCTTATTCTTTGTGTCCTATGGACTCTTATTACACCAGGCCCTTCTATCAGTATTGTTCATGGGATTTTCTTGGCAAAGATATTGGATTATTTTTCCAGTGGATCACTATTGTCAGAACTCTCTATTATGTCTCTCTTGAGTAACCATGCATGGCATAGCATTATGGAGCTGCACAAGACTTTTGCCTGTGACAAGGCAGTGATCCAGGAAGGAACACATATACACTTGTTCATACTCAGGTTTCAATTTTATAGATTTTTTAAAAGGTTGGCACACAAGTAATCAAGCACCAACATAAATATGCAGAAGTCTCCTGCTTTCCTATTGTTATGATGATCCAAAACATCAAGTTATTTTGCCATTAGATAACAAATCAAGATGACAGAACTAAAGCCTTGTTGAATTTTCTCTGTTGAAGGTCTTCAGTGATGAGGACTTTCTCCAGAAATAGTCCACTCCATTCTAGGAAAACTCCTAAATGTTAGGTTAGTTCTTCCTTTTATAAAATCTCTCTCTCCCTTTCCCTCCCTCCTTCCCTCCATTTTCCTCTCCCTCCTTCTCCCCTTTCCTTTTTCCTCTCCCCTCCCTCCATCTCTGTCTCTGTCTCTCTTTTTTTGGCTTAGGCAATTGGGGTTAAAGGACTTGCTCAGGATCATGCATCTAGGAAGTGTTAAGTGTACGAGGTCAGATTTGAACTCAGGGCTGATGCTCTACCCATTAGCTGCCCCATATGTGTATCTCTAGAAATGTCTCTTTGCAACTTCCCTCCCTGTATCCTTTTGACTTCAAAAGATTCTACAATCCATCATTTTACATATGCAGATTGAAGCCCCTTCCTCCCTTGCACCATAGAATTCATTTCATGCTGTGGCTAGAAATCACTATCTGTTGACCATCCTGGTAATCCTTCACTCTGCTGGTACTTAAAGTCTTTCCTTTTTAGTAAGACCTGCCAAAGTTTATGATCTTGTTGGCATAGTCTTTGAGAAGAAAAGTAGATTTTACTTTCATGCAGTGGTGTAATGAAAAGAATGCCGGTTTTGAAGTTGAGGACCAGAGTTCAAATCACTTTTTCCCCCTACTCTCTATATGACCTCAGCTAAGTCATTTGGCCCCTTTAGGCCTCAGTTTTCTCAATTATAAAATGAGAACGTTGAATTAGCCTGCATTTCAAAACTTTTACAGCCCTCAATCTGGGACCCTGTAAATTTAATGAAAATATGTAACTTTATAATATAGAGTAATACAATTGACCTTGTATATTTATCTGCATATTATATATGGTTTTATTAGTTGTTTAAGAGAACTATTAGATGAGAGGACATTTATTAATCCTTTCAGTGGTTTGACTTAAGTTGTGTTTTGTATTTCAACGTGTTGCTCAATCTAACATTTGATAGAAAGGATAGCTTCAGAGGTTTTTTGTTTTTTGTTTTATAAGGAACTAAGGATAGTTAGATCCTGAAAAGATAGTAACTGTCACAATATTTGAAGAATTGTAATGTGGAGAATAGACTGTTTTATTATGTACTGGAAGGCAGAAGGAAGTTACAAAGAGACAGATTTCTAGAGATATATAGGGAGATTTTATAAAAAGAACTAAATTAAGATTTAGGAGCTTTCTTGCAGTGGAGTGGGCTGCTTCTGGAGGAAGTCCTCTTATCATTGAAGGTCTTCAAATAGAAACTCAATGACTGTGTTGGACTTCTCTATAGAGAGGATTCATCCATTCATCCAGGGTTTGGGACTGATTGCTTCTTAGGTCTTGTTCAGTTTTTTTGTTTGTTTGTTTTTGTTTTTGTTTTTTATCATTGGTTTCCTTTTTAATTCATCTACTTTATGCATTTAAAAATTTATTCTGAGGAGAGAGTCCAAAGCTTCACCAAAGTGCCAAAAAGACTCTATGCCACACAAAAAGTTAAAGATCTTTATTCTAGTGAGATCAGAAGTGGGAACTATATAGTAGCTCCCATCCACTTGGTGCTATCCTAAACCAGGATTGGTGGAATGAAGGCAGAAATACCTAGTGACAAAGAGTGAACAGTTGTAGAAAGTGATTGCTGACTAGCTTTTTATTTTCCTTCACTTGCTTCCGGCAAGGACATTCATAGAATCCTAAAATGCTATGGTTGGAAGCACCTTAGAATGCAGAATATTAAATCTTAAAGGAACCTGAGAACATATTAGAACCTTGGAACACAGAGGTACCTTGTTGGAACATAGAACAATAGAGTATGAGAGCTAGAAAAGAACCTTGGAGATAATCAGATACAACCTTTTTATTTTATAAAGTAGACCTGGAAGAGAAAATTATTTGCCCAATCAGGTTATGGATGTGAGGGTGAATGAGTGTGTTCTAGTGCTTGGAGAGGGGTAGGGAAAACAGGATGAAGAGAGATAGGTAGTTTAAAAATGTGCGACTTGTTTCTCTGAAAGAAAAAAAAGAATTTGGTGTGGGAGATATTTTTATATGGGAAAATGATTTTTTTTTTTTTTTAAATGGAGCTTGAATCTAAAAAAACCACTTGGTAGGGAGAGGATTAGGAAAAGTCTTTATCATATTTTTTAATGATTCTTGGAGTCATGTACCATAATGTAGTGCAAAAGGATTTGAAATCAAGACCTGGTTTAGATCTGTTGCTTCCTATTTTGTAATCTTGGCCAAATCACCATGATGATAGTTAATGTTTACATAGTCCTTACAATGTGCCAGGCATTGTTCCAGGTGCTTTACAACTATTATGTCATGTGATATTCACAACAATCCTAGGAGGGTAGATGCTTTTTTATTATCCCCATTTTACAGATGAAGAAACTGAAGTGATGTTAAGAAATGTCCAGGGACCCACAACTAGTAAGTGTCTTAAACTATATTTGAATGCAGTTTTTTCTGACTTCAGGCTTACTACTCCATCTAATATTGCTTCAGAGCTCTCTCCTGGGTTCCTTTTCCTCATTTGTAAATTAGAATTTAGGATAGATGAGAGAATGTCAGTGTGAAGCTTTCAGTACAGCCCAACCCAGATTAAAATACAATTTGAGAAATGTTTGATAAGCAAAAAACACAGCACAATATGATGTTAACTTGATGTTTTCTAAGTCAACATGTGGCCTACAAGAATTGAGTATGATACCACTTGACTAGATGACTTAATGAGGTCCTTCTAGCCATAAGTCACCTGATATATATAAGTGGTTAGGTTGAGAGATGAAAACTGAAACCTAAAAGCTTTTTGGGAAAAATTGTTGCCAAAAAAAATCATTTATCTCTGAATTATCGTCCCATCTCTCCACTACCTTTGAACTTTACCTTCCATCAGGAATTCAGGAAGAAAAAAACATTCAAAACATCAAAGAAGTTTTGATTAAATATGCAGCATTCCATACCCATAATGTCCCACTTCTTTAATAAAAGGAGTAAAATGATTTTCTCATCTCTTCCTTGGGTTTCAGTTTGATCATTATAATTATACAACATTCAGTTTAATTTTATTTTTTTCTGTATAGCTTTGTGATTATTTTGTATATTGTTATCATTTTTTATCATTTTATACAAGTTTTCATTTCTTATTGCACAGTAATATTTTATTACATTCTTGTTAGCACAACTTTGTTAGCCATCCTTTAGTCAGTGAGCATTTTTTATTTGTTACTTTATTACTACAAAAAATGATGTAATTATAATGCATATGTGGCTTCTTTTTTTTTTTTTTTTTTTTTGACACTCTTGGGGCATATATGTCTAGCAGAGGAATCGGAGTCAAAGGGTATGGATACTTAGTAACTTTTTTATTAGCATAATTCCAAATTGCTTTCCAGAATGGTGGGACCAGTTTACAGGTCCATCTTACTGCATTTGTTACTTATCTTTCCACTGCCCCTCCAGGATGTAGTATTCTCCCATCTTTTTTTCCCCCAATTTTGCCAATTTCTTGACTATAAGGTCACCATTCAATTTAATTTAATTTTTTTAAAAATTTAATTTAATTATTTATTTTTGAGTTTTGCTTAAAAAATAATAATCAACAAGTGTCAACTAAAAGCTTTTATGCCAGGCTTTTTTCTAGGCCCTGGAGATTTAAGTACAAAGAATGAAACCTGGCAAAGAGCTTGCACTCTAATGAGAAATTTGCATTTCATTTTCTTTCTTTCTTTTTAAAGCATTCTAGAGCAATTTTTCTTGTGGTTATTAAAATTTTGCAATTCTTTTGAGAACTGTTTATATCCCTTTGGCTACTTAAGTATTCTTGAAGCTATGTAGTTGTGTTAATTTCCTATTGTTTAAGTATCAGGCATTTGTGAGAGATTACTTAATGTAAAAATTTCCCCTCTCCTCTTTGAACAGTTTCTTAGTTGCAATGATTTTTTTTTTTCCATGCAAAAACTTCAATTTCATATAATAAAAAATACCTAAATTTTATATTTTGTAATGATCTCTCTCCTTTGGTTCAAAATTCTCCCTCTGGCCATAACATCTGTAAATTTTTGATTGCCAGCCATTCCCCCCCCCCCCCTTTAACTTTTTGAATGTGACCTTTTATTTATATGTAGGTCAAGTATCCTTTAGGAACTTATATTGGGATATATGGTATTTCATGCTATTCCATCCCTATTTTTTGCCAATCTTCTTTAAGCTTGTGGTTCTTATAACCTTTATCTAAGATTTGTGTTTAGTGATGGAAAGAACATTGGATTCATGTTCAAAAACCTGTGCTAAAGTTTTTGCCTTTAATAATTACGAGCTTTGTCATCTCAGGCAAATAGCTTACCCTTTCTGGACCCTTTTTTTTTTTTTCCTATAGGTAAAATAAAGAAAATGAGATCTATACTATAACTATACTATAGTATATATATATATATATATATATATATATATATATATATATTAATGGAGGGAGGGAGGGAGGGAGGGAGGGAGAGAGAGAGAGAGAGAGAGAGAGAGAGAGAGAGAGAGAGAGAGAGAGAGAGAGAGAGAGAGAGAGATCTCTAACCTCATTGTCTTTCTAATACTCAGTATAGTATTTTTTCCCATACATGTAACAAGCCCTTAGTAAATGTTCAGTTGTTGACTAACAGTACTGTTTTGGAAATCAAGTGGGATAATATATATTAAAATTTGTTGAAAACTCTAAATTATTATTCAGATGTAAGGTCTACTGTCTACTACAATATAAAACCTGTATTGCTATAAAACATTAGTGGTACCTTATTAATTTTTTCATAAGCATACTCCTTTCCCCCCTTATGCCCAATTGGATAACATTACTGAAGTCTGAAGCCGTATGCAGATTGTTCTAAACTGTAGTATAGCTTTGTGTATTAGTTCCTTTTGTTTCAAAGATCTCAGTCTAAAGATAAATGGAGCAAAGATACTTTCTTTATTTTCTATCTCTCAGAATTGCTACTTATAAATGATAAAATACTATGTATATATAAAACATTTTGTAAACCTGAAAATAGCTACATATTTGTAAGAGATTGTAATTCTTTACAAGAGAATGTAAGCCTTTGGAGGGCCTGAACTCTTTCCTTTTTTTTTTTTTTTTGGTCTTTGTAAAGCCAGATCTACCAGCTTAGTAGTTGCTTAATTCATGCTTGTCAAATTGGATTGAATTTCAAGCTCTTGGGGTCTGAGAAGATTTGTGATTTAGTGAATTTACTAGGAGGCAACCCTTAGTGGAAAGCTTACTGTACTGATGACTTTGGACAGTTCTTCACCTTTTTGTTTCTCTACTTGGGCTCTAACTGGTACTCATTTTATTCTTCAATTTGGAGTACTAATCTCAGAGAACTTTTCCAGTTCTGAAATTCTCTTTGAAGCTTCCTTTTAGTTTTGCTATATTATATTCCAAAGTTTCTTCCATCTTTAACATTGTTTAATATTTCTAATATCCATGGTGCTAACATATTTCCCAAGGTCTCCAACATTAGGTGATTTTATACTAATTTGTTGTGATAGCCCTGATTTATATATCGAGTTTATCACCATCCCTTTTGAAAGGCTTCTTAAGAATTCTTAAATTTTCAGTTTTAATTTTCTTAAAGAGGAGGGGTAAAAAATAGAAATTGGAGTTGCCTATTGCTCTAGTGCCTAAATGAATAGTCATTGCTTGTAATACAGGTCCACACTCTCTGCTTCCCACTGCTCTTAGATGTGATGTATTTGGTACTGTAAAGGTAATGATCCTCAACCACAGCAATATTCTGTAACAGGAGTATCTGTCATATTCATCGGGATTACCATGTTCATTGATTTGTGTCTGTAAATCTGCTGTTTCTACCCTTTAAATTTGATCTATAATTGGACCTCCTTAAATGGTTCAGATAAGGCAGTCTGTATTTTCTCAATGTGGTGTCACTGTCAGTGGCTCCTTTTTCATTATACATTCAGCCGACTTGATAAAATCAGCAGGACACCTCATTTGAAACTGTTTAATCGCTGCCTTTTTCCTTTGCTAAAACCATTGAGGTGGTCAAGCGATGTACACAAATCATTTTAAATAGAAAATATGGTTTTCTCTGTGACCCAGCTAAATAGATAGTGGTATGCAAAACAAGTTAAAAAGTCATAAATGCCAAAAAAATCTTCTAATTGGAGTAAAAAATTGTGACCAACTTTATTCTCGCTCCCAAAGTAGAGCGGCCTGAAATATTGCCAGGATCCAGTACAGACAAGATGATGATTTTCTAAAGAGTCACTCTTTTCTGAACAAAGCAAGTTTAAAATTTCAAATAGTGCTGAGCTTTTTTTTTTTTTTTTTAATATCCATGAATTGGGAGCATGTATTTATTTATAACACTGGGACCTTTGTAGTACTTAACCTTTGAACCAATCACTGTTGAGATAACATATTTTTGTTTCCTTGTCTGTCATTTTGGGGCCACTCAGTTGTTACTTGTCAGAGCACACACTGAAAATAATCGTCCCAAAGCCATGCTCTATAGGAGTAGTGAAAGAGTGTGGTGGCAGCAGCTTGAGGTCCCATTACTGTTGCCAGGACATTACTTTCCTCCCAATGTGTCATTGCTGGTGTGCTAGTGTCCTCCCTGTGTGTCAAGGTGGCCGTTACCAGGACAGCTCATTAAAACAATCTAGTCTTCTAGCATGGTATTTAGCAATATACCCAACAACCTGCCAAAGCAGAAATGTGGGCCATAGGAATCAAAGTGGAGCAGAATATATAAAGTGATGTGGCATTCTCTCTTTTTTGTGTGTTTCTCTAACCTCATTTTCATGCTTCAGCAGTGTAGATAGTTGAAAGAGCACTGGGCATAGACTTGGAAGACCTGGATTTGAGTCCTAGCTCTTATTTACATTGATTATGGATACTTGTTACTTAGTCTTATCCGTATTTTTTTCATCTGTAAAATGGAATAATAATACTTGTACTGCCCACATCACAGTGTCAAATGTTAATGTAAATATTAAAGTGCTAAGCAAATGTGAGTTATTTTGTTATGAATAATATATTCTCACTCATGCTAATAATTAAAGCAGGGTTTAGAACCAGGCTTTTTTGAGTTTTGTAAGTGTGAATATTATTGAAGAAGAACATGCTGGGTATATATGGTATAATTAGGATTGAGCATTTTTTCACATTTGAATTCGACTTTATGGTATTTTGCCCTTTTTCAACAGCACAGACTTGGAAAATTGGACATTTTTTAGGCAAAGAAATTAAGGAAATCTTTTTGAGTACCAGTTGAAAAGTATATTTCCTTTTTTTGTTTTAGTTTATCTTTCGAACAAGGGGGTTAGATTGGACAATGTCTTAAGATCTCTTTCAACTCTAATAAGCTGAATCTTATTTCTTATAGGTTCTGGGTCTTTGGCAGCAATGGCTGTATTTGAAGATAAATTTAAACCAGACATGGAGGTATGTAAAGCTGCTATGTTTCACCATCTTCTATAGAAATTTTATAGTGGATTTTCTTTAAAAGGAAACTTAAGTTCATTTGTTTCAAAAGCAGTGTACTTTATATAGCTACCTATGTACCCATCTCTCTGTCTAATGTTCATGTTAAAAATTGATAACATACCTAAAAAAAAAGCATGGCAAAGGAAGTATGGTATAGTAAGAAGAATTGGCCTTAGAGTCAGATGGTCTGAGTTTGAATCTAGACTCTGCCACTTAGAAGTTTTGTTACTTTGTGCAAGTCCCTTTACTTGTGCAGACCTTGCTTGTTTTCATAAAAATGAGTGAATTGTACGATGATCTCTGAGTTCTGCAGTTCAGGTCTACCTTTCTCTAATTGGGAATTCAAAATAAATGTGAAGTAAGTAGGACAAAAGTTTTTCTGATTTGTGAATGAAGGGACTGAGATATAGAGCAGATCTCTGACTTACCAGTGGTAACAGCAGAGCTAGAGTTAAGAGAAAGATTTTCATGGTCCAAGTCCACTTGTGTTGGGTTTTCCCTTCTATATTCCATTTTATCCGGAGCCCATTATTAGAGAATTGATTATAGACACATCTCTTTGCTTTACGTATCCTGGTTTTTCTCATCTGTAAAATGGAATGATAATAGTTGTGTTTCCTGCATCATAGTATTAAATGTTAAAGTAAATGTTAAAATGCTAAGTCAATTTGACTTGTCATTATTTGTTAGGAATAATTTATTCCCACTCATGCTGATATGCACAGAATACTAGAATGGTTAATTATATATTTGCCCAATATTTCACTGTTATTTATTTCTCTCTTAAAACAATTAGTAGTTTGCAGCCTCTTATGGGCTATTGAGCCTCATCATCCTTTATAGTATTGGAGACTAGCATTTTACTGGAGTTTGGAGTATACATTTGTATGGTTTAATGATTGGCTAGTCTACTCTTCTGTTCTGCTCTTTGGCATTTAGCATTTATATTTTAAAAAATAAATTCTTATTGATTTCTTTTTTCTATATCACTTAAATTTTTTCCTCTTTTCGTTTCAAGAGAGCAAACCCATATAATATATACTTTTTTAAGAAAAGAAGAGAAAGAAGAGGAAAAACCCTAAAACCAATCCCTGTATCAGAAAAATTTCAAAATGTATGTGTTATCCACAACTGGACTTTCACTTTGAATTTTGCAAAGTATTTGCAGGAAATTTAAATTTAATGACATAAGATTTGAAAATTTCATAATGAAGGTGACTAGATGAGATAACTACTACATGGCTTGAGGGACATTCTCCTGGCAAGTTCTACCAATACTAGAATGAATCAAATGTCTTCCTCCCAGCCATATTAAAGGAACACCATGTCAGTTTGTAAGCTTCAAAATGGCGTCTGATTTCTTCTTTCACATTCTGGTGCAAATGGCACAACTGTACATGTATCACAAAATCCTGGAGGGAAGGTTCACAGCTTTTTAGGTTTGTATGGTTTGGTCCTTATCATGGCATATGAAAAGGATGTTTTCATTAATAGACCAGGCTTTTCCATAAATGGATTGGAACACTGGTTTCAAAGGGATCCTAATTTACAGAGATCTTTTTTATTTCTTTTTCCAGATAGGATGAGAAATAAGGATTATCTTCTGAGTGACACACCACTGAATCTTTTTTAATGATCAATACCTTTCCTATTTTCAAGACTTTCTTTGCATTCTTTCATTGTTCTTGTAATCATACTTCCGGAACAGGAAGTGAAAATTGTCATTGAATCTTAGAATTTTAGAGGTAGAAAATGTATGGAAAATCAAAAGAAGCTTGAGGGGCTTTAGAATAAAGAAGTTTAGACTGTAGAAATTTTAGAAGTATAAGAGACTTTTGAACATAGCATGATACTATTGGAATGGATTATAGAACACAGAACATTAGAATTGGCAGGGTGCAGCCATGGCATACCTAGAGCATTGAGTTTAGTGTAAGAAATCCTAGGTTCAAATTCTGTAACAACTACTACAAGTAACTAAACTTCTTGGGGCTTCATTTTCACAATGTACAGGTGTACATGTATGTTTTCCCTTTGTACAGTGAGGAGGTCAGATTAGTGACTTCTAAATTCTTTTCTATCTTTAGTACCTATGATCTTAAGCATCTAGGACATTGAGCAAAGACTTAGGTCATCTGGTCTAATTGCCACCTTAATCAGAAATCATCCCTTAAAAAAATCCATGACAGGTGGTGTCACAGTCTCCACTTAAAACTTTTTTCTTCATTACTCATTGAAGACTTATTTCTGAATTTTGTAGCTTTGTACTTATATGATGTAAAATTACTTTTAGAGGCAGCTGGTTCCACTTTTGAAGAACTTTAATTGTTAAGTACTGTCCTGTTAAACTTCTCCATTGATGCTAGTTCTGTCTTCTTTGGTAAATCAAATCCATCTTCCATATTACATCATTTCAGGGAGTCTTCTCCATAGTGGTTTTTATGATGACATTTTTAGTTTGATATTATTTATGTTTGCCTGGTCTTTTGAGCAGGATACTCATTTTGTAAACCATGTACAAATCTGGGAGAAAATAAGATTGTTGCTAGCCTAGAGTTTTGTGTTCAAGATAATTATTGTCTGTTTCCCCCCTCTTCCTCCCCCCCCCATATTCAGTTGACTGATTCAGTTTGATTTTTAGCCTACTAGTAAGTAGATAACTGCTTATTCCAATCTAGTTAAGATTTTCCACGATCTTGATACATTTTGTTTAAAAACAAAATAGCAACCAAAAAACCCAACCATGTCTACCAAAACTAGAGGTTATAAACTCCAAAAAGTTACACGAGTTTGGATGTGAAGAATTAGCAACTCTTTTTTGTTTCCCTCCCATGTCATTATAATTGAACCTAGAAGTGAATGACATGTAGGCAACATTGTCCATTGCTACCAAATTTTCTCAGGTTTTTTCTTCTTGGATTTCAAGTCAGATGGAGCCTTGGGCAAGTAATTTAATCTGTCAGGATTTTTATTTCCTCAGTTGTAAAATGCATTGAACTAGAGCATTTTTAAAGTCATTTTTCTCTTACATTTTGTGTTTCTCTGCAGTGCCTCTCCAGCTTTTGGTTCTGCTCCAAGCAATCAGTCACTAAACATTTATTTAGTGTGTAGAATGCACTATACAGTGCTAAGTGCAAGGATACAAAAAGGGACAAAAGATAGCCTTCCCTTCTAAGAACTTACTGGCTAATAGGGGAGACAACATGCAAACAAATATGTGATAAGCAAAGTATATACATGATAGATCGGAAATAATTTAGAAAGAGGAAAGCCCTAGAATTAAGAGTGGTTGGAAAAGTTTTTCTTTAGAAGGTGGATTTTACTTGGGACTTAAGAAAGGCAGAGTGTCTCGTTTGAGGAACAGTAAGGAGGTTTAGGTTACTAGATAAGAGTGTATCTCTTGGGGAATTGGGGTATAAGAAGATTGGAAAAATAGAAGAAGACTATGATATAAAGGGCTTTGAATGCCAAATAGAGTATTTTGCATTTGATCTGGGAGGCAATAGAGAACCATTGAAGTTTATTGGGGGTGGTGGGTAGGCATGGTTGGATCTGTACTTTAGAAAAATAACCACTGATTTAATGGAGAATGGATTAGAATGATGAGAAATGAGATAGGGGGAAGGGCAGGCATACCCACCAACAGGCTATTATATTGGTTCTTAAGTGAGATAATAAAGATTTTTAATGTAATTGTTTATAGCATCAGGATAGAGGAGGGAGAATATTTGAAAGATGTTACGAAAATGAAATGGATAGGCCTTCGCCACAGATTGAATAACGGGGGATAAGTATTAGTGAGGAATTGAAGCTGATTCCCAATTTGCAAGCCTGAGGAACTGGGAGGATGAGATATACTTTATACTAATAAGGAAGCTAGGAGCACAAGGGTTGGGGAAAAGATGATTTTCATTTTGGATATGTTGAATTTAAGATTGAACATTCAGTTTGAAATGTCTGAATAGCGGTTGGAGATGCTCAATTGGAGGTTGGTAGAACGTTTGTACCAGAATGGGTAGATTTGAACATCAACAGTGTAGAGATAATTTAATCTGTGGTAGCTAATGAGAATACAAATAAAATAATCAAGAAGGAAAAGAGAAGAGGGCCCAGGATAGAACCCTGAAGGATAGTTATAGATAAGAGGCAGTGACTGAAATGAATATATATCTAGCAAAGAAGCAGTCAGATAGGTAGGAAGAGAAGCAAGTAAGAATAGTGTCCCCCAAACCTAAAGAGAACAGAATGTTAGGAGAAGGTAAAAAACAGGGTCAGAGATCAAGGAGAATAAGGGTAGAGAAAGGCCATTATTTGGCAACTTAAGAGATTTTTAGTAGCTTTAGAACAGTTTCAGTGGAATGATAAGATCAGAAGCCAAATTAAAAGGAGTTAAGAAGAGAGTGGGAGGAGAGAATATGAAGGCCCTATTCTAGAGGGCTTTTTCAAGGAGTTTAGCTGCAATGGGCCAAAGAGAGATAGGATGCAATAGTTAGCAGGTATAATAAGTGAAGGCTTTGTCAGGATGGCAGAGACGTGAACATGTTTGTAGGCAATAGGGATTGAGCCAATCAAAGAGAAATTGAAAATAAATTAGAGTGGGGGATAGAGCAATTTGTTAAAGGAGATGAGATGGAATGTGAACACTTAATCAAACAGGAGGGTCATAAGTCTTGGTAAGGAATATGACCATCTCATCATATGAGAAAGGAATGAAGGAGAAGATAGTAATTGAAGGCATCTGATAGAAGATTAAGAAGAGGGAAAAGAAAGAGCTCTTTGGTTTGACCTCAATGTTTCCTATAAAATATGAGGCAAGATAGAAAATGTGAGGAAAGGGAAGCATGACAGGTTTGAGGAGGGATGAAGACACTTGGAAATCTCATTGAGGAGGGTGGGATATTGAGTTAATAAAGGAGATATAGTTGGATTATTTAGAATCTGTTAACATTCCAGTTGAAGTTGTGGAACATAAATTTGAAGTGAACTCAGAAAGAATGGTTACATAACTTTCTCCATCTTTGTTCAGCAGCATATGTGAAGGCAACAAATGATGAGAGTAATTTAAGATTGGAGCATGGAGCTAGGGATTCAAGAGAGGAGGCCAGTGGAGAATTGAATTGGCTCACCAAGAAGTCAAATTGGGGAATGGGGAGAGTGGTTATTGCAGAAGAGATGACCTGGCAGAGAATTGAGGGATCGAGAGTTTGGAGGTCACAATGTGAATGAAGAGTAAGATTTTGTATGGGGCAAAAAATTTCCACAGATTATGGTTAGATATGGGGACTAAGAATTCTTGAACATAGAGGTGGTGATACATTTGTGACTGATGGCTACATCAGTGATATGACTATCATTGGGTGTGGCTGAGGTGGAGTAGTTCACAAGAAATGAAGAGTTTAAGAGCTTGGTGGTTGAAGTGTTTAAGAGAGAGTAAGTGTGTATGTTGGATTTTCCTAGTCTAAGGGCAATAAATTGGGGAGGAGAGAAATTGTAAACCATGTCCTGAACTCATTGAGGAAGGAAGGGAAATGCTATGGATGTCTGTAGACAAGAATAGTCATGATTTTGTTTAGGTGGTGAATATGAATAGCATGGATTTGAGTGATGGAAGAAGGAGGAGAATCTGGAAATGATATAAGAGAGCAAGGAATATTCCAACTCCTCTGCCTCAATGAGTGAATGAGTGAAGATGCGGGTATGGGAAAAGGGTAGGCAGAGGATATGTATCTCTGGGCAGGAGTGAAGATGGGAAGAAGGGGTGAGCAGAGAAGAAAAAGGAGCAGATTTCAGTAAGAATTAGTAGATAAAAGAAGACAAGGTTTAAGTCGAAGAGAGATTTATTGGCTAAGAATAAGCCTTCCAATAGGCATTATAGAAGGCCTGGTGGTTGAAAATTGGGAGTGGGAAGTTTGAGGGGGATAAGAATGGGGAATTGGGAGTTGGGGGATGTTTGATGGTGATCCACAAGAGTTCAGAATCCCTGGCATATAATTATGATATGATTGGGATTTGGTACCTGCTATAATCAAATGTGAGAATGTTCAGTGAATGAAGGGGGAGCCATTCCTCTTCCCAGTGGAAGTTGGAGAATGGGCTGGAGGCAAGTGTCATATGAAAGGGAAGCATGGTCCTGCTTCATGGCTCTTTTGCTTTTACCTCCAAAAATTGGAGATTAGGCAGGAAGAGATGAAGTTGAATTTGTACAGTAGGAGAAAGCAGTTCCATTCCCCAGTGTCTTTCATTCCTCAAAGGACAGGTGTAGCAAGAAATTGAAGACCTGAAGTCAGAGGATAGATTGCTCTTCTTTGCACCTGTGGTTCTCCATATCCCAATTAGGAGATTGGACTGACAGTAGGAGATGGAGGTTGCTTCATGCTGGCATGGATAGCTTTGTGGTAGATGACCCAGCCCCTTGACCCTTCCCTCAGGGGACATGCTGTGCCCAGAAGGAGGTGGAAGACACAAGGTACTTGTTCTGTCTGACTTTCTGTAGCTCTTCTTTTCACTTGAGGAGGCTGGCATTGAACCATATCAGGAAGCAAGAGACTTCCTGTAAAGTGAGATGTCCTTTTGGGCAGATGAAAATTGCTTAGGTTAGCCTGTGGCAGCCTTTCCTCAGGAGATACATTGTGCCCAGTAGGAAATGGAAGGCGCAGTGTGTTCATAACTCCATTGAGCAGTACTGCAGTCTTGATAACACTATGCCCTATTGTCATGTTCCTCTTTGTGAATACGCAAGTATGTCATCATATAACGCTTTCCTCAAGGCCTAGTAGTTTTATGAAGATGCATATACTATTTATGGTTTTTTTTTAAAATATCTGAATACCTAGATTGTTACCCGAGACTGACTACTTCTATGACATTAAGTTCTATAACAAAGGAAACCCTGAGGATGGAAAGAGGAAATAAATTGTGGAAATGTCTTATTCTATCTGTACTTTAGATAGGAAATTGAGTTTCAGTAAAATTATATGACTTGTCCATGATCATGAAACTAATAGGTCAAAATGAATGAACTTAAAGTGCTATAAGTAGGAAAGCTTTATTATGATGAGAAATTATAAGCCCAAGTTGTTTCATTAGTATCTTTTTGTATGAAACCACTTGGATCTAAAGAAAAATGAGCAATTTAGCTTTGGACTACTGTTTTGAAAGCTATTAATGCTTTTCTTCTGGGACCTTGGGTGCCTTGTTGGCTATATGGTTTTTCTACTGGTCATGTTTATCATTCAGTATAGTTATATAGTTCATCTAAAACTACAACCATGTCCACTTTGTTGCTTCCTGAATCTCTAGACAAGATCCAAACTCTTAAACTAGGTAAATTATCCTAAATTAGGTGTCTCACTCTGAATATAAATGTAAGTTTGTGTATAGAGAAGAGATTTTGTGAAAAGAATGTTAGACTAGGAGCAAATGACTTCATTGGAAGCCATACTATTAGACTACCTAAGCTGCCTTCCCTGAACTCTGCGCACTCCACATACCTATGTGTGTGCACACACACCTATCCACACTCTTCAGATATCATGACACTTTATACTTTAATGAACTTATTATTATAGTTTCCTGACTGTGTGTCATATGCCATAGTCTACTAAATTATAACAGCATCCATAAAGGTAATTTTGTCTTACCTGGAAAGACAATGTGTGATGATGGGAAGATCACTAGTGTATATCAAGAGCCACTTGTGTCTGGACAAGTTTCTCTGAAAACCCATCATCTTTTTCTGTCACGAGGGAATCATTAGCTCTTGATTAACTAATCATTATCCCCTTGAGATAGTAATGAAAAAAGTGCAGTTTAATTCTTAAGGCATTACAGAAATGAGAATTATTTTATTTTATCTTTTGTTTTTAAATGTTTCTACAGAATGGAAAATTTTCTTCTACTGGTAATTCTCCCTTGAAATGAATAAGTGACATTGAAGTTTTTCACCTCAAACTGCCTTTTTTTTTAATCTAATTCAAGTGCTCATTTAATGTGTAGTTCTTATGTGATGTCATCCAAATAGTTACCCCTTTGGTTGGTCACTTTGATTGGAAACTGTGTATCCCTTTAGTGAATTGGCATTACAAGTAAATAATTTGGTCACTGCTCAATTTTTTTTCTTCTGTTAACAAAATGTGTTAGGAGAGTTGTAGTTAGTGATTTTGTATTAAAAGTAATGGTGTCCTGCTCAAATTAGGAACAGTAAATAGATCCCTGTATCCTCTGTAAATGAGATTATTGTGTGGTTATATTTTCTCCATGTGAGATTATATTTTCATGTTATTTTTCTCTGGTATTCTTAAATAGGATGATTCATGAACACAGAAAAAATGAAAAATGCTAAGTCACTAAAAACAAAGTTTGAAAAGTGGGCACAAAATCATAAAATGTCACATTTGTGAACAACTTTTGGCCATAAAATTTTGAAATGTGAGAACTGAAAAATTAGAATATAGATTGCCTCAGCTGTAGTTGGATAGAACTTGAAAAATCTAAGAGTATAGAATATAGTATTGACAATTAGAAAGGACTTTGGAACACAAATGTCAGAATATAGAATATTAAAGTGAGAAGGGACCATATCTGTAGAGAAGAAAAATGACTTGTCCAAGATTATACAATAAGTCATTGGTAAGCAGACTCTACAACCTGGATCTTGAACCTAGGTCACTTGATCCCATTCCATTGTTTCATCAATGACATTGTGAAATATTTCTGAGTTTGAAAATCAGATATGAGTAATTACTCATCAATTTGCAATACTAGTATTGAGATTCTTTTCAGTAAAGATTTCTTATAGATATTCTGTAAGGGCCATATGGCACAGTGGATCTTTTGATTTTGAAAATCCAAATATTTGAATTTGATTCCTGGTTCTACTACTTTTTGAGCCTAGATACTTCACTTAAACTCTCTGAGCCTCAGCTTACCTTTTCTGTAATATTTTGTCTAATTTTTCTTCACAGGTAGCAAGAAAGTACTTTGTGAATTGTAGAAATTTGCTATAGAAGTTACCATTGTTGAATAACTTACATAAAGGGCATTTTAAAGCTTAAAACACTATGTAAAGGCCAGATATTATGAGCATTTCTTTTGTGAATCTATTCCCGGAAAAGTAGAATAAAAATGAAGAGCTAAAGGTTGTCATCAGAAAAATGTCGGGGTAAAAAAAAAAAAAAAAAAAAAAAAAGATAGGCCAATTACATGGTTAGATGAAGGGATTATTGGTGAATAACTTGGGTGCTCCTTTCAAATCCATGCAATGTCAAGACAATACAAGGACAACATCCAAGATATTGGATAGGCAATCCTCCCATTTTCCCCTTAGATTTGTGGAAGGACATAAATGAGAATTGTACAGGATAAACAGGCATAAATAAGTTATAATCTGCAAAATTAAAGGGAATACCCTTATCAGTGAAATTATAAACTTTTGAAGTTTAATAAAAAGAGCACTGAGCTTGAAATCATACTATATCATTACTAGCAATTACTACTTAACTTTCTTGTTATTTTTTGGCTTTTTTTCTCATCTGTAAAATGGGGTTAGTAATGACTTATCTACATCACAAGGATAAAATGAGATTATATAAAGAAAGTATTTTGCATCTGTACCCACAAACTGTTAGGTGTGTAAGTGTGTGTGCACATGCACACCCCCCATTATTTTGTAATTGGATATACAGTGTATACTTTCTACTTCAGAACTATTGTAAAAAGACTTGAATTGTAATCCCACATGTGCCACTAATCCGCAGGGTAACCTTGAATTTATTGCTTCCCCTCCCTGCCTCTCTGTAAAAAATGAAGGTAATATATATTAGATAGTCTTCGGATCTCTACTGGCTCTGAAAATCTTTGTACTTGTTCAATGTGTTTGCTCATTTACTAAATTTCTATAGAGGATTGATTATTTAAATTTGCAGTTTTAAGTGAATGTTTTTTATTCAGTTAAATAAGCCCTTTTACAAGTTTCTGTAAGTGACAGACGAGCAAAAAAATCAATTGTTAAGGTGTATGTAGAGTGGCTTTTCTAATTAAGGCAGTTTAAAGTAAACAATAGGCAATTAATACTATCAACAATAGACATATAGTGCTTAGAAAAATCTTGGAGAGATTTTTTTTTTCTGGGCCAATAAGTATGAAATATAGTTAAGAGTTTTAAAATTCTGATGATGAAGAATAAGACTAAGCATGCTTACAAAGCTATTTTTACTGTAAATTACATTTTATTATAGATTTACCATGGATGCTGTCTAATAACATTTCATAAGTTGAATATTCAGAATGTATAAGTAAAACCTAAGATTCCTTAAATAGAAAGACTTTTATTTACCTTTTTATAAAGAGGATTGAGTCAAGGCTACATCTCTGCTCTGTAAAGAAGGTATGTGGAGGTCTTGTAGAGCAAAATTGCATGATCAGAAAATGAGGAGGAGGATAATATTTTTTTAAAATATTTTGTTTACAAAAATAGTGTCTTCCTGGTCTTATTCTCTCTTTCTCCCATAATTAGACAATAAACTTCTCAGACGTGGTGGTAGATCTGGGGTCAGAGAACTTGGATTCAAATTATAAGTCTTTAATATTAATATGTATAAAATTGGATATCTTTGAATTTCACTTTCCTCATTTCTAAAATAAAGAGGTTGGACTTGAAGGCCTTTATTCTTGAGGATCATAGGATTTAGAACAAGACTGAACTTTAGAGGTAGTTATCTAGTTCAGTGATCCCCTTCAATTTACAGAGGAAGAAACTGAGTTAAAAAGATTGGTGGAAGGGCAGG
Source organism: Sminthopsis crassicaudata (assembly GCF_048593235.1). Lineage (NCBI taxonomy): Eukaryota > Metazoa > Chordata > Mammalia > Dasyuromorphia > Dasyuridae > Sminthopsis > Sminthopsis crassicaudata. The sequence goes on along the minus strand of NC_133618.1, from coordinate 466,621,835 downwards.
TAAGAGCAAACCAAGATTCGAAACTAGATTTTTATTTATTTTTTTCTTTTAAACTAAGATCTCTTTCAGTCCTTAGATTCTGCTAAAAAAAAAAAAAAAAAAAAAAAAAAGTTGGTGGCAGGAGTATGTGAGAGGAAGACTATGCTTCCTCTCTCTTCCCAGCAGCTGCCACCCCCGAGACCTGATCCAATTGCCCTTTGACCTGCTCCATTTCCAACCTGTGCTGGTTTGCCCTTCCTTAGACAACCTAGTAACTTCTTGTTCTTGGAGGCCTCATTATAAAGATACTGCATTTAGACACTGGATTGACTTAATGTATTGAAACTCAGAACCCCTGGGCTCAAGTGATTCACTGTCTCAAACTCTCAGAGTTAGTAAAGGCCTGGGTGACTGTACCTTGCTTAAAATAAACTTGTAAAGATATCTTCTGTTTTTGCATGGCTTAAATTTTCTCTTAAGTCCTTCTTGCCAATCAATATAACAAAGAAATTTTTATTAAAAAAAGACCAAGAAAAGAGAAGAAGGTAGTGGGTGAGAGGGAGAAGTAAAACTGTTCAGTGCATTGGAAAAATAGTATATGTATTATATCACATCTGTGTAACTCTCTACTTCTGCTTTGGAGTGTAGGAAGTTGTCCCATATTTCTTCTTTGGGATCATGCTTCTCTTTTATAATATTGCAGCAATCATTCATTTTTAGTAATTTAGGTGGTTTATAGTTATTGTTTTTGTTGTATATTATTATGTATAATATACAGTGTTTTAGTGTATATTGTTTTCCTGACTGGTTACTTCACTATTCATCAGTTTATAAAAATCTTTTCATGTTTCTCTATGTTTTTCTATATCATGTCTGTCATTTATTACAGTAAAATAATACTCCATTATATTTATGTCACATTCCCAAATAAGTGGATATCTTTTTTATTTCCAGTTTTTTGCTACCACAAAGAGTTCTGCAAGTTAGCATCTGATAGATATATATATATATATATATATATATATATATATATATATATATATATATATATATATATATATATATATATATATATATATATGGGGGTTGTTCTTTTTATTGGTTGTGTCCTTGGATGCATATATTTGTTAGTCCTTATATTTTTCAGATTCTTAAGTGTCTTGGTACTGGTTTAAAAAAATGGTAGGGAAAAGTCTGTTAGAGTGGAAATAATGCTAATAGCATTTTGCTAGCTAAAAATACTCTATGGTTTGCAAAAATATTTTATAAATATTATCTAATTATATCCTCAAAAGAGCCTGGGAGGAAGGTTATCATCTTCCTTATTATCCTCCCCATTTTCCAGGAAGAAAGATGTTAAGTGACTTGCCTGGGGCTACATATCTAGAAAGTTTCTGAAGCTAAATTTGAACTCAGTGTCTTCTTGACTCCAGGTCCAGCATTCTCTTGAAATAAGATCACACCACAAATCAAGAAATTAACGTTCTTGTTCCTGTTAATGGTAATAATTAGTTGTGAAACTTGGAACTCCAAATTCAATGTAATACTTGACCTTCTTTGTCCTATTTGTCTTTCTGAGTTCAAAGCATTTTTGTACCTGATTCATACATGTCATTCTCTTGGGGAATAAAGACCCTTTTTTGCTAAGCTTGTTGAAATTCTACCCGTAAGTAATATTAATTTCATTTTACAGATAAAAGAAGTGAAGTTCAGGGAGATTAATGGTCATATTCTTTCCAGATTATTGGGTCTGATTTGCCATCCAGATCCCCTTTATATGCCCAGTACTCTTTCTGCTACACTACCCAGCTTCTCTTGGAGCATCTTATTTGGACCACTCATACTCATTTCACATAGTTTACTTTGTATATTTATTTATATTCATGCTTATCAAAGAGCCTTAAGGGCAGTGACTATGAATAACATTTAAGTGTGTGTAACTCCTAAAGGCTAACTCCCAATGGCTAGTTCAGGATTATGCATATTACTTTAGAAATGCTTTCTAAATGAATGAATAAAGCATGCACATTTCAATATATGGTGAATTATGTTTACTATCTATAGCATTGACAGTAGTTCCCATTTATCTAGTGCTTTATTGTTTACAAAGTGTACATAACTGACACCACCCTAAGAAGAGTATTAAGTTTTTTTGTAGTGATCATGGATTTCATGAAACCATTCACAAAAAAATTTTTCTTTGTAGCCCTGTGTATTAACTAGTTTAAGCAATAATGTTATGGGTACTTATCTTTGTATTTGTAAACCACTTTCTAGTGTAGAGCACTCACCCAACTTTGACTATTCTATGTGGAAATAGAAAACAACATAACTCATTTGTCAAATGAGGAAGTTGGACTAGTTGATCTAAGGTTTCTACCCTTGTATATCTTGGTACCTGTTAAAAAGAGGACTGGTAAAGATAAGGAACTGAAAGTCTGATAGGGTGAAAACACAATTATATTAAGTCTGATGATTATGGTCCTACTCTTAGTTATAATCGCCTGTGAAACTTGCATCTCAGTTTCCCTAGATGGTAAAGAACTAGTTGTTCTCCAAGATTTTTTTTCTAACATTCTGGTGCCAACTTCCTAGCATTCTTTGTTCTTCATGGTTCTGATGTTCTATTTTCTATCATTATGTGTTCTGAACCTTCTGTTTGGAAATGCAGATCCATAAAATGGTTTAATTGAAATATCGATGGTGGTCATATTATAAATACTAATAAGAATCATTTAAAATGTAGCTAATTTTACTGCAAGTGAATTTTTTATTTGGTATGTGAGAAACAAACTCTTGAAGATTATAATTCATTCAAATGTGTAGAAGATTAATATTTAGTCTGTCAAGATCAATACTGTTCCCCCTTGCACTAATTGTCAGAAAATCTTGCTCAGGCTACTGAAGGGTAGTGGTGTGCTACAAGACCACCACATCACAGAGAGAGGATTCAAAGGCAAACTGTCCTGCACCCTCTGGTATCGACTTGCAAATTAGCATCTGGAATCTAATTAAACAAGCTTAATGAAAGTAGCAGCTGAATGATGCCGGAAAAGACAATCAGCTTTTTTTTCCTCTCTGATATATATTCTGTACTATTGAAGTTGATCACCAAACACATCGTGTGAGCACAGTTAAGAAAAAATTAGCATTTATTTGAAGAAGAGGAACTGTTTCTCATTCTGTTATGCTTTTGGCATGCGCTGGCGTCCCACGAGAGCCATGCCACAGCAGAGAGTGCACAATATTTATAAATCCATGACAGGCAATAATAGCAACTTGAAAAATTCTTTTGCTAGAATTTCAAGTTGAGAGCTGCCAAAAGCAGAGAGAATCAAATCTGCACCGGCAGCTGCTGTGCCCTACAGTTAGAATTCTAGACTTTGAAGATGCTCGACTTAAAGAAATGAAGACTGCAGGCTTAGCCAATTTTTGCAGGTTTCTAGAGCCCTGGCTCTCTGCCTTTTGAAGATGAGTTGCTGAAGCTTCTACCACTGCCTGAGGCATGCTAACACCAGCAGGATGTTCTACTCTTTCCCTGTCTCCTGCTCCCCCTCTGCCCCCAGCCCCCCAGTCTTAGTGTGTCTTCAGTTTAAAGTAGCACATGCTTTGTCAATGCCAGCCTGGATGGTCCTTTCCCTGGTTGCATTGCCGGAGAGATGAGCTCTTAGCCTACACCCTTCAGAGAGAAACCACAAAAGATGGATGGTGACGTACACAAGTGCTGCTTCAGCTGTCTGATTTATGGAGTCATATTTCATCATAAGGCAAGACCTGGCCTCTTGAGAAAAAAGGCCTTATAGATTGCTAAAGATGTTCGTAGTTTCAGCCCTGTAGTTGCCTCAAAAAGATAGTGCCAAATATCTAGCTGTGGTGGAATGGAATTAATTTGTCATATAGCCAGTTGTAGAATAGAAATGGGAGAAGAGTGTAGATGGAAAAGGACAATTGACTTGAGTCATAAGAATACTGTGAATTGTTATTTTAATAATAATGTCTTGGCAAAGAGAATGGAGTGGTTTCTCATTTCCATTTCCAAATCATTTTACAGGTAAAGAAACTGAGACAAAGCGTTAAGCAACTCGTCCAGGGTTACACAGCCAGTAAATATCTGAGTCTGGGCCAGTGATTGAGGAGGGTTGAGAGGAATATAGGATTTAAAAAAAAAAGAGTTAAAAATTAAGAAATTATGAGGAAAGGTCATTACTGTAGGTATTCCTAGCTTACAGATGAGGAATCTGAGCTTCAAAGGGATTGATAAGAGTAAAAAGACACTTGTGAATTTGGCGATACAGATTCTATCACCTCTGTGACCTTGAGCAAATTAACTTCTGGACCAGAGTTTTCTCTCTCCTCTGTAAAATTGGAACAGGTGACATTGAAGGTTCTTTCTAGTGCTAAATCTATAATTATATAATTCACCCCTTCTCACATAGCTAGTAAGTTGAACACAAGATTCATACTTAGGACGTCCAGATTCTAAGTAGAGCACTTTAACCTACCTCTCCAGTGACATCTCCCTCCCATCTTCTTTTCCTGTGTGGCTTTTTTCCATGTTTTATCATAAATTCTCTTTAGAGGATCCTACCTGGTATGCTGCAGGCTTTTCTTCTTATTATTTTTCACTCAGACAGTAATAGTATCAATTCACTTTTATATAGTACTTTCTTTTAAGCTTTGGGAAGCAAAGATTATTTTAGTAAAAATAAAGTATTATCTACCTCTTTCTTTCTCATCGTTCTCCTCCTCCCACAGGAAACTTGAGGCCCAGTGAGGGTCACACATTAAATATTGGCCCAAGGACTTGAGGCCAGAGCCTCTGAGACTCAAGTCCAATGTGCTTTCCATTTTGCCACAATTCATGACTGGTACATACTATTTTGTTAAGAAGAAAGAATTTTGTTTAGATTGTATATATTTTGTCCCTTTTAACTATTTCCCTCCAGTATGTTCTCTGAATTCTTATTTTCTTCAGCATTTATAAAATAATACATAGGAATGACTTTTCCTTTTTAATAATATGAGACATAAAGAAGGCATATTTCCCCAAACATCCATCATGAAATTAAGTTCCTGAAAAATCTCTGAATATTGAAGTTATTTTTCTGTTTCAGGCACTAAGTACTACACACATATCTTTTAAGAGTCTGAATAAAAATAAAGAAAAAAACCAAACATGCTATTTGAATGATGAGAAGAGTAGTGTTTGAGGGGGTTTTCCCCTCCAACTGCCAAAACTTTTTAATCTTTGTCAACAATTGTTCTGTTCTCTGTCGTATTTCCACTGTCTGTGTGTGCCTGGGAGCGCCACAGCAATGACAGGCTGCATATGAATTCTGTATTCATTAGTGATCTTGATCCAAATGTCTCTGTCCCTGCCATAGGGGCTCAGGTGTGGAAGCTGCTGGCTAATCCCACCAGCTGACATTCAGCGGTTTAATGACTCCGTAGGAAGGTGACCACTTGCTGGGAGGCTTGCTGGCTAAACTCAGACAGCAGACAATGAAAATCAAGGAAGTCTATCAGTGTTAAGCCGAAGCGCCTTCCCGAGGAACTTGAACCCACGTTGGCTTCAAACACAGAGCTTAAGCAAATGTAAAATTAAAAAGAAAAGGCTGACCTTCAGTACCTGAAGTAAACAACTGTTTTCATATTCTGCATTTCTGTCGTCTGTCTGTTGATGTTTTGTTGTTCAATAACACTTTAATAGGTGCCAGCTTAATGAGGTGATCTTTAGACTGTTTTCCAAGTTTTTATATTTTAAGGTTATGTTTGTGCAATTTCATCTGTTTAGGTATTGCATATGTCTACAGAGAGCCAAGAATCTTTCTGTAGATGAGTGCAGAGGACTAATGTAGCCATATTCATTTGTTTTCTTGCCCATCTTTTTTATCTGTATTTGACTATTTTTAGAATGAGTTCTTTGATTAGTTAATTTTGACAGGTGTCACTAGTTATTTTGACAGCTCTTTAGTGAGATCTGCCTTCTGATGATAGGGATTCTTACATAGGTTCAGTGTTTTAGTAGCAGGCCTAAGGCAGCACTGGAGCTGTTTAGGGGAAACTGATATTGGCAGTTCTTGGTGTTCCTGTAGAATCTTCAAATCAGAGGGGACCTCAGAGGTTTTCTATTCCTACTACCTTTATTTAATGTTAAATTCTGTTGATATAAGAAATATGGACAATAAGGAGGTTTGGGGTAATCATTTTTCAGAGGAGATATTTCTTAAGGTTATTTGGGGTATGTATCTTGACTTGAAACTTGAATTATTGATCTGGGCAGTTTAATAGGAAAAGTTCTGGCTTTGGTATTAGGAAAGCCAGGATTCAGATCCCATCAGTAACATTTCCTTAACTCTGTGACTGGGGAAAATCACAACTTTTTGCTCCAAATATCATCTCTAAAATGGGAATAATACAACACAGGGTTGTGAAGCCCAAGTGAAAATACAAAGTACCTTTTAAAATTTAATATCAGTAGCTTGTTAGTATTATTATGTTAAAAAAGTATTTTCTCTTGAATGCAATTAGAGACTTTCAGTGAACCAGATGTTTTCATTTATAGTAAGTTTTTTTTTTTGACATGTAAAATTAGGCACTTGAATATGTTTATTTAAAAGATCTTTTGTAATTTTAATATTCGATGTTCTAAGGCCTCTCCAGCTCTTAAGTTTAGCATTCTAAGACCTCTATGAGCTGTGTCCTCTTTTCAGTAGTTTCTTTCAACTTGAAAACTCAAGATTATTCAATTTTGCTTACTATGAAAAAAATAGCTTTTGAATTGTCACAAACATAAGATAACCCTGGGGTGCAATATAGAATTATTTTTTAAACGAGCATTGATTAGTTAGTTTTAGATTTGTATAGTTCAATAGGAGACTTGGAGATCTGTTAGATTAGATTGATGATGAGGTGGTTGATAGTTAATTTTTTTCATCCTAATCTTTTGTGTTACAAGTCTTCATGGTTTAAAAGTCAAATTAGTACTTTTTAAATGTGAACTTTTTGGTGTTCTAAAATTGAGAAGACAAAAAAAGGGAAGGGCTTACTGAGTATAGTTTTTCCCTTTTAGCTCTGCTGTTTACATTTTCATATTCCATAGTATAAATATTCACATTGTTTGTTTTGATATTCACCTGAAGATAAGAAAGGTAGTTTGGTATCTCAGACTTTTCTGGGAAGAAAAGTCCTAAAATAGAGTCTCAAATCCAACTGCTGTTGAGATAATCTCTTGTTGAGTTAAAAGTTGAATTTTCCTAATGAGTGGGTATTGAGAAATGTTTTTCTCTGCTTTTTAGTGTCAGGAAGTAGAATAGATTACATGGAGAGTTAACTTTTTAATAAAATTACCAGTGAGGGCTGATTATGGACTCTGTGGTAGGGCAGGGGCTTGGGAAATCTAGAAATTAAAATTAGAACTATAGAATGTCACAACTAAAAGTAATCTGAGAACATGGAATATTAGAGCTAAAAACATTAGAACTGGAAGGAACCTTAATAAAAATATTAAAATCTGAAAAATTCATAGAATTTTAGACATTGAAACTTGGGATGTTTTTGTTAGAAGGAATTAGAGGTCATTTAATCCAGGGTTTCTTAAACTTTTTCCACTGGTGATCCTTTTTTGTCCAAGAAATTTTCAGACATTTTTTTCCGACCCCCACATTCAGTCATGAAACCTCCATGAAATCATCACCCAGTTTAAGAAGTTTAAGAAGCTTTGATCTAATCATCTATGGAGATATCCTGTGTTACCTATGAAGTTCTTAATTTTCTAAAGATTTTAAATTCATAAGATCACAATTCAGTGCCCACAAATGGCTAACTTGTATAATTATTACCTTTGGGAGACTTGGTTTTCTTTCTTTTTAAGAAATTTTTCCTTCAAAATTTGTTTCCATACTCTGTTATATATAGAATTTTGTTTCCTTATATTCAACCAACTTATTCAGGTGTCTACTGTTTGCTTATTATAGCATTATAATCATGGAAAAGTAGTATTGAAATATTTTTCAGGTTACAGTGGAAATTACTTATGCAACTATTTGTAAAACATACCAAAAAATCATTTTCTTATTCAATAGGTAACCCCAAAAAAGTAATTTCTGTATGAATACAGAATATTTAATCAACATATTCAAGAATTGGAGATAGGAGGATAAGGATCTTAGGTGAAATTTCACATAGGCAGTTGGGAAACATGACCATAAATAAAATAGAAAGAGCATTGGACTGGGAATCAGAGATAATGTAGTAAAGTCTCAGTTTTGCCACTACTATGACACCTTGGTCAAGCTAGTTAACCTCTCTGGGCCTCAGTTACTTCACCTGTAAAATGTTGTAGTAGTTTATTTCCAATTTCCTTCCATTTTTAATGTTTACTCTATAATATGGTTCATACTTTGTTTTTAAAAATATGTTTAATGTCCTTTTTTTAAACATTACCATAATTTCTCCCAAGATTCTGATCTCCCTCACTCAAGAGAGCCTTCTTATATAACAAATAATATTAAAAAAAAAAAAAGAAAGAAAGAAAAAGATGAGGGAGTGGGGAAATCAACAAAACTGATTTGAAAAAGTCTGAAAATTTTTATCAGAAATTTGATGTAAAGATCCTTATTTATTTTTGGCCATGTGTTGGGGGGGGGGGCGCTTCTTTCTTAACTAATCATCCTTTGTCTTACTTATAACTGGTTTAATTGCCATTGCTGATTTGGTCTAAAAAAGTACATAATTTAGAGCAAATAAGATCCCTTCCTTTATCCAAAATTACTTTTCCTATTGTTCTTGTCACCATCTAGAGCACGGAATGGTTTGAAAAAGATGAATTAATACAGAGGTTAAAAATTGCAAGGGCAAAAGCTTTAAGAGAAGTAGAGAAGCAGAAAGTTCATTCTGTCACTGCAAATCTATTTTACAAAATTTTCATCACAGCTTACTTAATAAATGATAGCTATCACTACTATAGAGGATAGCTATCACTATTAAAGAGGAACCCTAAAGTTAACCACCCCCACCCCCAATCATTAATTAAATTGCAGATTTAAGACTGTCATCTGACTTGGAGTTTGTGGTATACAACAATGTAGTTGCACTTTTCTATGTCCTGAGGTTTAAGAGTACTGGGAATGAAATATAAGAAGGAACATTACTGGATGGTAGCTTAGAATCATATAAGTTTTGTCTTGGCAGGTTATTTGGCATAAATTGTTAATGTAAATCCAGGTTAGTGGGGAAGACGTTATTTTAGTAAAAAAGATAAACTGCTGATTAATTCAGTATAGAACTCAATTACAAATTGAAAGTGTCTCTGCGGGACTCCAGGACCCTAAAGACAGCAGATGTTGAATTGATACTCCAGCACATTTCACAGTGGTATGAAATATTAACATGGTTTATTACACTTGTGTGGGATACAGTATTAGAAAGGGGGAGGTGATAGTAAGCCCAGGACTTGTGAGTAGAACAAACTACCAAAACACTAGAATCTAATATGCAGTGAAATATCATTAAGGACCCTAGCAAAGGAGTATGTGTGTGTTTATATAATTGTGTAGAAAATAAGTATAAAATAACATTCAGGCTTAAGTAATTGTGTGGTCTTTGTTTGCTTATATTGTGTGGGCAAATTAGCATCATAATGAATGTTGTACTTTTCATTTAACAGGTCATTTAAGAGTTAAACCTTAATTTGTTACCTGCATGAGTGAGGGAAGGTTCTTGGCTTCTCAAACAATCTTCCAGTTAGTTAATCATCCCTATGTGTATTGGGCCAATAGTTTTAAATTGTATTTGGATTCCTCTTTGCTTCCTGGCTTAAAACATTATGTAGACCATATTCTTGCCACATGGTGTTCTACAAAATGCCATTTTAACTCATGTAGAAAGAAATTGTCGTCAACATGTTTATATTAACAGCATTGTGTGGTAGAATTGGGACTTAGAGGACCTGACTCTAGGTCTAAGATTTTGTGACCTCAGACAAGTTATCTAATCTTTCTGTGCCTTGGTTTCCTCAGTTATTAAAATGAGAGGCTTAATTTATGTGATTTCTAAGACTCCTTCCAAGTTGAAATTGTATTTCATTTCAATACTTTTGTAACTTCATCAGTGTTGGATAACCTTTCCATGTAGTTAATCAATCTTCAGGCATTTATTAAGTTCTCAATATGTGCCACATGCTACTGTAGATGCTGGGGAGATAAAAGACCAAAGTGACACAGTTCTGTCTTCAGGGGGATTTACATTCTAATAGGGAAAAGGGAGGTATAACACCTACTCAGATTAGTAGCCAGGTGCAGAGGCTGTGCTAAACACAGGAAATATAAAGAAAGGCAAAAATGGGGTCTCTGACCTCCCAAAGCTCACGTTATAATGGGCTGTCTATTTGTAAATAAATGGTAAATAGTGTAAGTCTTAGGGTGAAGGAGATGAAAGGAGGAGAAGCCTGAAAATTTAGAATTTGAGCTCAGTCTTAAAAGAGGTCAGCAAGTCAGTGGCCAAGGTAAGTAGAGAGCATTTCAGTTAAATGCACAGATTTGGGAATATCCTGTATGAGGGACAACTTGAATCATAGAAGAGATTAAAGTGTAAGCAAATTGGAAAGTTAAGCAGAGTCTAGATTGTAAAGGGCTTTCAGTACCAACCAGGATTTTATGTTTGATCTTCTAGTTAATAGGGTCATGACAATGGTCTGTTTTCTCATGAGGGATAAAAGCAGCTCAGTTGAGATGGTGGTGATGGGATGGGTAAATATGGGAAGATTGTGAAGAGAAGAGTGAGATGGGAAATCACATAGGGAGAAATTAAAAAATTATTTTAGTGCAGTGAGCTCTGGATTGAGATTAGATAACAAACACTTGTGGATCAAATGAGCATTATTGTGACTAACAACATTGAAAAGGGACTTGAGAGGAATCATTGCAGTAATCTAGTGTTGGGGTTTGGCAAGGTGACCTTTAGGAGATCAGGAGCATAAAACAGGCATAAAACAGTAAAGATTTGGGATCAAGAATAAGACAGTAACAAACTTCACGTCCTTTGATCTAGCAGTGTTTCTACTGGGCCCAAAGAGATCCATAAAGGAGGGAAAGGGACCCACATGTACAAAAATGTTTATGGCAGCCCTTTTGTAGTGACAAGAAACTGGAAACTGAGTGGATGCCCTTCAATTGGAGAATGGCTGAATAAATTATGGTGTATGAATGTTCTGGAATGAGAAGCAGTTTATTTCAGAAAAACTTGAAAAGACTCACATGAATTGATAACTAAGTGAAGTGAAAAGAACCAAGAGAAAATTGTACACAATAACAAGATTATTTAGTGATTAGCTTAGCTGGATGTGGCTCTTTTCAACAGTGAGGTGATTCAGGCCAATTCCAATGATCTTATGATGAAGAAAGCCATCTGCATCCAGACAAATAGTGGACTGTGGGGACTAAGTATGGATCACATCATAGTATTTTCCCCTTTTTTGTTGTTTGCTTGGGTTTTGAATTCTTTCCCACTTTCTTTCCCTTTTTTGATCTGATTTTTCTTGTGCATGGTAATTGTGGAAATATGTATAGAGGATTGCACATGTTTAACATATATTGGGTTACTTGTATAGGGGAAGGTGGTAGGAGGAAGGGATGGAAAAAAACTTGGAACACAAGGTTTTGCAAGTGTGAATGTTGAAAATTATCTTTGCATGTATTTTGAAAATAAAAAGCTATTATTAAAAAAAAAAATTAAGACAGGCATTATGCCAGTTACTTAGCTGTTTGAAAAAGGAGAGAGAATGGCCTGGAAGGCAGCAGATAAATTATTGCTTTAGGTGTGGGAATGTAATGAAATTTAAAGTAACAGGTTGCTGAGCAACTTTTTTTATACCTCAACAGTTTTTGTGAATTTTTGTAGTTCAGAAAGTTCAACTTTTTGATAAGCCAGGAAGTCCTGAATTTAAATCTGGACTTAGACATTGAACAAGTCACTTAACCACTGTTTGTCGCAGTTTCTTGTACTATAAAATAAGGTTCACAATAGCACCAATAATTTGGAGTTGTTATGACCATCAAATATGATTTATAAATTATTTATATGCTTATTCCCACCCAGTCCCATATCCAACCAGGCTGCCTTCTACATAACCTGACACCCTACTGGGTGCTTAAAGAATCTGTGATCATGTCTGTGCAAAAAATAAGCTATGTAGATTAGTAGTGGGATATATTTAGATATTTATACTTAGATAATCTGGAGTTTCATTGTTGTTGTTTGCCCTTTATTCTCAGAGAGAACCATGGCATCAGGGATGTGATGTCTTGACGGCAAGTGAATTCGATTTAAGTGAGGGAAGCTGGGTAAAGTTACAGACCTCATCTTCTCCTCCAGAGCATCTGGATCCAGTGGCCAGACAGAGATCAGAATGACTGGAGATTTAGAGTTGGAAGGGTCCTTAGAGTCTAGGCCAGTTATTTCATTTAATAGAGGAGGGAACTGAGACCCAAACAGGTTGTGACTTGATCCATGTCATACCACTAATCAGTGGAAGAAATCAAATTTGAACTTAATTCCTGACTCAAATGCCAGTGTTTTTGCCACTGTATGCTTTTTCTTCCTATGTGTGGCACCAGTTTATCTTACTGGTAAAGTAAAGTAAACTTATTTTTACATAGCTCCTTCCCATACTTTATTTTCTTACTAAACTAGAAGAAATATCCTTCACTTTCTCACTTCTGTACCTTTGCTTGTCCTGATTTTTATGACTTATGCTCTTTTCTTCCTGTCCTCATTTCCACTTCCAGTCTTTAATACCAAGTTCAAATGATATTTCCTTCTTAAAAACTTCTCAGATTTTCATTAGAAATTATTTTACTGTCTTCAATTACATTCCCACTTTCATGAATATTTTTATTCTCTGTTTCTCATATTGAATTTTGCATTTAGGTTATTTGTGTGTGGCATTCTTCTAGCAAGTTGTAAACTCCATGAGATCAAAGATATCTTATTTATGTTACAGAAATTTAACTGAAGAAATTCAAAATGTTTTACCAACTTTGGTGAGGTTAATGAGCAATGAAGAGTTAGGATCATTGTAAAATAATAAAAATAACATATTCTGTGACTGTATCATGACACAGTATTGATTCCAAGGAAGTGAAAATGACAGTCATCCAGAGGGCAGTGGTAGAGAACCTGGTGGATATGAATATGCAGTAACATGTTATATAACTAAAGAGCTAGAATAAAAGATATCAAGAAATAAATTTTTAAAAAAAGAAATAGGAACTGGCTACTTGACTAAGTAGGGAGAAACTATATGCAATGTCAAGAGAAAGCAAGAGTGCCGCACCTCCCCCCCCCCCCCCCACGCTATTCTTTCTGCTCTACTATGCTAAGAAATATTTGAGCCATTGTTTGGCTCAATTCTCCTGAATCCCAGTCTTGAGATCTTTCCATTATATCACACTGTCTGTCTGGTAACAAATAGGCATCTGTAGTCCTATTCCCTGGTGTAGGTAGTTTTTGAAAATCACAAGTACACTTCAGAATCTTTGTATAAAACCGTAAATATCTTTGAGAGGCTTATCTGTTAATTCTGTGTGTCACACACAAAAATTATGCCATAGATTTAAAGCTAGAAAGGATTCCTAGTCTAACTTTCTTATTTTATGGATAAAGAAACTGAGGCCCAGAGAAAGTGAAAATACCTTGCCCAAGGTTATAGATACCAAGTGACAGAGGAGAGATTTGAACTTGTTCTCTCATTCTGAATTTAATGTTTGTTTGTTTTTTTTCCCCAATATACCATGAACTTTGTTGCTAATGTGTAATTTCATGGCCAATGTAGTTAAAGACATCATACTCAATGTTTTGTATAGAGAAGAATAAAGGTCATAACTGAAATCTTTGAGCAAAGACTTTACTGAAGGACTTTATGATGTAGCATTGAATTTTACTTCTAATATAATGGTAGTAATATTTACTTTTAATGGTGAGATGAAAGCAAAACAAAAAACATTGATTATAGACCACACTCTTATCTAAATATGGCATATACATGCAGCCTGAGTGCATCCTGTAACTAGTGTTGTTGTTTTTTTATAGTGTGTACCAATATTTTTTTTCATTTCAAACTTTTAATTTTAGGATATTTAAGATATGGCCTATAAATCAGAATAACAAAGTATGAGTTTGTAGTCACTTAGCCTATATAAAAGAATTTATATGTGGAGACTCTTAAAATAAGGGCTTCTTAACCTGAGATTCATGAAATTGGATGGGAAAGAAATTTAATATTTCCTTCAATTATTTAAAAACATTTGGAGAATGAATTCATAGTTATCAACAGACTTCCCGAGATGTAAAAAAAGGGTTAAAATTTTGTATTCTAGCTTCATTTTTAGCTCTGAGGTCTGAGTCCTAGAGAGGTGAAATAATTTGCCCAAAGTCATAAAAGTATTAAGCTCAGGCAGACCTTGAATCCAGTCCAACTCCAATTCTCATGTTCTTTCCTGTTTGCCTATCTCTCAGTAGTACTTGAAGAGAATTTCTAATTTCTCTCTTGATATAAATTGTCAATATTTGTATTTTTGGTATATTAGTAGACTCAGATAACAAAGTATCAGTATTTTCCAAAACAGAAAAGGATCTGTGGTCTCATCAATATGGTTATCTTCCCTGTTAATGCTTACTACAACCCATCTGTACTCATTGTGTGTGACTTGTCTATGCATCCTCACTGGCTCACCACCAGGGAGGGAATGGGGGTATCACTTGATGGGTGACCAGTCCATGACTGGTCAATCTCTTTTCTGGTAATTTTTTTCTTTGATGACATTCTTTTCATTCTGCTCATGCTAATCAAATGTCTCTCCATTGTCCTTTGGATATATCTCAATTCAAATTTTTCAAACAATAGTACTCTGCCACTTACAGCCTTAAAAGAACTCTGAGTCAATATGCGAGTTCAAGGATTCTCCTTGTCCAGGACTAACAGGGGCAAATGCAGGATTCCAAGAGTGCTTTAGGGTATTTGCTAGGAATTCAGGAGGTAAAACATCATGCAAGAGAGGCCTGAAGACCAGAGGATTTGAGGACTTGTTTGGGAGGCAGGCAGCAATTATTTGATGTAGAGAAGATAATGAAAGTGAATATAACTCAAACTATGGAGGGTTTTCAGCCTCACCCAACAGGTGACAACAATACTTTCCTTCAAAGTATTGGCAGTAGTAGGGAGATACTCTATAATCTTGAATAGATGAATGGCAGTAGATCTGCATAAATAAGAAACATTAGTTTTATCATTCCATTGGCAAAGTCCTTTTGTCCCAACTGTGCTGAGAGAGGAATACTATTACCCTGTGGTGGTGTATCTAGAGACTGTGAACCCAGACTTGTCTCTTGGCTTTCCTACTTAACTTGTTTTTTGCCTGTTTGTTTTTTGATTTGCTCATAGTCTCCCCCATCTGGTTCTCAGAATCCTCATTTGTAAAATGATGTGATTAGACTATAGAAGATCTCCAAAGTGCCTTCCAGTTCTGCCTGATTTTTCTGTAATAAAATTTTTATTATTGTTAACTGAATAGGACTTTAGGAACCATCTATTGGTGCCTTCCATTTTATAGATGAGGAAACTGCAGTCTATGTTGAGAAAATGACCCAGCTACAACAGGGATTCAAGTCCAAGCCTTCTGACTCTTTCCAATACACCTGACTTCTTTTCAGAATACTCCAGTTTTAGATGACAGCATTTCTTATTATTTCTTCTTTCTCTGGGAACTCTTTATTTCTGGTCTCTCCCTTGCCCTAGGAACCAAAAAACGAATTCATTTCATTCTTTTCTGATGTTGGCCTTTAAGGGATAATTTATTGGCAGAGCTCTGTCACTAACCAGGAACATTTTATGGAAACAGGGAATGTTTATCATTGGACATGCTTTGCTTTTCATTTTGAGCAGTGCTTTTACTATCTTATTTTAAAACTTAGTCTTTCTTTTGTTCCTCTTATACAATTATATTTTATCTAACATAGCCTATACATTTAAATGTGTACATTTACACATTTTATAGGGAAAAGACTACCTGCATCTCTTTCCTTTCCTCCTCCTGCTTTGTTCTTTCATTGTCCACCTGAAGCTTACTTGGGTTTCCTTCTCCCTAGTTGTCTTGATTACTTGCCTCCAAGAACAGGCTAAAACACGGGGTTTGGTTTGAGCCAAGATGTTTTTTATGTCTAGTGTTTCAAGGATTCATGAACAGACTTTAATTCTTTTGGAGCATTTGGCAGGTGGTCAAAGGATTGTAAGGAAAAGTACTGAGCAAAAAAAATGATGAGAGGTAAGAGTTTAGGAGTTGGGAACTCTCTTTTCCTCCTAACCTTGAATCTGTATGGAAGTTTTTGATCTTTGTGTTGACAATTATGAAATATGATTAGTAAAAACATTTCCTTAATCTGGTTTTTAAACTACTACCTGTGTCTTAGACTTAATACCTATTATCAGTCTGAATGATGAGTTCTGGCTGCTTTCCTTCAGAAAAGTGGGTGTAAGTAGTGATTTCTCTTGTGAATATTGCAGTATTATATGTCCTCTTGCAGCTTGATGCTTGGCTGCTTCTCCCTGTAGAAGTTTCCATTCTTTCTCTTTTTAATGTCCATACTAGTTATATTAACTTTTTAAGGGTAACATTTTAAGAAAGCCTTTGACAAGGTATACTGGATCCATCGGAGGAAAACCATGATGCTAAGAAGATCCATTTGTAATTTCATATAATAGAATGAAAAATATTATTTGGAAATTTACAGACTTGCATTGTATCTCAGTATTAAAAAAAAAAAAAAAAGAAAGAAAAAGACAATTTGAGCTTTCAGAAATACTTCTTTTTAAGACAATAAATTCCTAATCACTGAAAATGCTGAATTAAAGGCTGGGTGTCTACTTGCCAAATGTTAAGAGGTTGAACTCAATCACCTTTAATACTTTTTTAAAGATATCATTTTTATGTCTCTAGGGCATTAGTAATATGTTGCCTTCCACTGGATAAATTGATGAAGTCCAGGCCCTTCTATTAGGTCTTATGTGCACTGAGGTCATACCTCTGAGACCCTCTGAGTTGGGGTCAGTTGTTTATGTAAATAGGCATACCTTATAAATCTCTTAAGTCCCCATTCCCTCTGTCCATCAGCTCTCATTCCCATAAATGATAGGATTTCTCTTCTGTGTGAACACCTCATAGAATTCACAAAAGCCCATTGGCAGGAAAGGGAAGAGTGGAGATAGTAGAAGTTTAAAAACATAATGGCACACTTAGCCCCTAATTCCCTACTCGACAGATGCAATCAGCACCAGATGCAGTTCAATTATACTTAACAATTCCCAGGTGTTTGTATAGGAATACTGCATTTAACCAAACAGCTCTCACAGAAAGTAAAATCTAAATTCTTACAATCTTGCCACACAGTCCTGGTTTCCGGAAAATCAGACCAATTTTTTTGCCCTAAAATATTTCCCTACATCTGCGATATATCAGTTATATTTCAGAACAGAAGAAGCATATTGTTTTGGGTGGTTACTTCATTCATGTATTCATTCATTTATTTATTTATTTATTCACTTGTTTATTTATTTTTTAATGGGGGCAATTGGGGTTAATTGACTTGCTCTGGGTCACACAGCTAAGAAGTGTTAAATGTCTGAGGTCAAATTTGAACTCAGGTCCTCCTGACTTCAGGGCTAGTGCTCTATCTACTGTGCCACCTAACTGCCCTTGGGTGGTTATTTTAAACACTTTTTTTGAACTCTTTAAATTTTATTCAGCAACTTGTAAATGATTCTGTCACATTGAGTATGGTCAGAACTTCTAATCAATAACATGTTTAGAAGTCTCTTTTATCTTTCTGATATTTTTGTTCTGTTTTTATGTTGTGTTTTAATCTTGTTTTGAAATTACTCTATATTAGCTTCATCCTCATAACATCCTGTGAGGTAGGAGCATTTCTTTGCCATATCCTGTGCTGTCACTTCCTTTACTAGATCATGATGACTCAGAACAAATACCATGCAGAAAATCATAGAATGAAACTGTGATTGAGAGTAGATGATGATTTTCCTGAGATCATATAATTTGTCTCTCAATAGCAAGTCTAGTATTCTTTCCATTGTACTGTATTATAATATTAGATATATTAGAGCCAGAACGGACCTTAGAGATCAGCTACTACGCTTTTTACAGATAAGGAAAGTAAGATGCAGTGAGTTCAAGTGATTTGTCTAAGGTTAAGATATTTCTTCTTTAGTTTCCTAGAAAAGTTTTAGTGAGCAGTGGACCATGGTAGATCTTTTCATCTCATGTAAGCATTGTTCTCTTACTCTTTAGAACTGTAGAATCTAAGTGTACATAGATTGGAATAGCAGGGCTAGAAGGCACTTTGCCAAAACTAGACAGAAAGAACCTCAGGACATAATTCAGAGTGGAAATGATTTGTTAGAACATAGGATGTTATTTAACATGTATTGGTCAACCTGCCATCTGGGGTGGGGGGGGGGAGAAGGAGGGGAAAAATTGGAACAAAAGGTTTGGCAGTTGTCAATGCTTTAAAATTAGCCATGCATATATCTGGTAAATAAAAACTATAATTAATTAATTAAAAAAAAAGAAAGAAAGAAAGAACATAGGATATTAAGACTATCCAATATCAGAGCCAGAAGGGATCTGACAGGATGATGTAATTTAGTACTATTGGGGGGAGTTCAGAAAAGTTTTTTTTGTCTCTTTCTCCTAACCCCCAGCTCCGGTCATGTAGCAAATTTATCGCCAAATAAACATTAGAATCTGGGTCTTCTGAGTCCAAGGCATTTCTTTGCCATATCCTGTGCTGTCACTTCCTTTACTAGATCATGATGACTCAGAACAAATACCATGCAGAAAATCAATTCCTTTTTTTTAAACCATTATTATTTTGAAATTATGTGACTTTTGATACAATTTCATTTTCATATTCCCAAGGCTATCCCTGAATAGCCTGTCAAATACTCTATCATATGTGTATAATTTTTCTCAAGAACTAAGTAATATAATAAGTCCGTGTAATGGACCGCTTAGATATAGAAGAACATTAATTTGCTACTGAGGTAGCCAGTACATCCAGTAGTATAGGCCCTTAAATTTTACTTTGCTGCCATTCCAAATCTGAAAATCACTTACATGGGAAGAGAAATTCGATTGAAGCTATATACAAGAAAAATGTGGAAAAGTTCCTTAGCTCTACTATTTTGGACCTGCACCATAGCAGATGTGGAGAGGTAATCTATCAGTTTGTGAGTGTCTACAAAATGCAACTCTCTAGATAACAGGTTTAAAGTAAAGATTTAATACAGTCTCCATCTACTATGATGTTGCCGTGACAGTTTAAAACTCATTCTCTAAATCTCAGCAGACTTTATAGCTAGCAGTGGGCCAATATAAAGTTTAATAGCATTGCAACACATAAATCATCTTTTAAAGATGCTACTAGTAGCTCCAATATTAAATGCAGACAATCGTCTGTGTTATAAATAATTTATCAAACACCATTTCAGATTAGCCTTCCATGCTGAGTTATTTATTTTAGCCTTTACTGTACTATTCCTAAGGCACTTTTTGAAAGATCCATTACTGGTCAGTTTAATGAACTTGGGGGTCTGTTTTGTCCCCTCAAGCACTCTGGTACAGCTGTGGTGACCATTACATGGCTGATCTGGACCTCTTGGTGCCTTTTACAAGTGCCGCCCATTTGTCATGTAGTGGTAAATGGAGTTGCACATTGGAGTCCTGGGACACATTGTGTGATGTAGTGATGGAGACAAACAGATAGCTCTATAAAGTGCTGCCTGTCACAGCTGACTTGTATTATAGTACATCACTCTTATTGTAATCTCATTTAAGAAGCAGTATAGACCTGGGGGACTGATATTCCCAGTTAGCTTGGTCTTTGTAGCCATAAAGCAGGAAGTACTCCTTTTATATTCTCTGAACTTTTGAGGGGAGGGTGTCCTTTTGGTTAGGATTAATTATCACAGCAATTCCTTCATAACACTGTAATGAAGATTCGTCAGCATATTTGTTATAACCTCCTTTTCTTTGGCCTGTTGAAATGTTGCATGCTTTCGTGCCTTGTGTTGACTCTTTTTAGAAATTATTAAAATTTGCAGGAGAATGCTTGGCTTATTTATTAAGGAAAGTTATGGCTTTGGCAAAAATTTAAGGTAGTTTTAATTCAAAACTGATTTAAAAGCATCATGCTGTTGATGATGAAGGAGGGTGTAGTGGCTAGGACATTAGATTGGGGACATGAGGGACACGGGGGGGACTTGTGTTCTAGTTTTATGTCAGCTGCTTACTAACTGTATGATAAAGAGGAAATCACCTGTCTGGGTCTCATTTTCGTCTTGTGTGAAATGATCATCTCTAGCGCCAAGCTCTTAATGTTCTAGGAGGTCCCTCCATGTCATGGAGATATATCATATTTATATATCATAACACACTAAATTGTAGTGTCCCTTCCAGCTAGATATTCTTTGTCCTGT
Organism: Sminthopsis crassicaudata; assembly: GCF_048593235.1. Taxonomy (NCBI): domain Eukaryota; kingdom Metazoa; phylum Chordata; class Mammalia; order Dasyuromorphia; family Dasyuridae; genus Sminthopsis; species Sminthopsis crassicaudata. The sequence goes on along the minus strand of NC_133618.1, from coordinate 466,601,311 downwards.
ACTTTAATGTTTTAGGTTCTAAAGTCTTGTCCCACTTCTACTTCTTTCTTTCTTTTTTAAATTATTTGGTTTTAACTTAATGTTGTTTTAAGGGCCTTTCTTTGCTGTCATTCTTATGATTATATTTTTTATATGAAAACACTAGACTTGGAGCACCTGTTTGGTTTTGATTCATATGTCCTAGAATTCTTTTGTCTTATATCAAGTTGTGTGCTATTCTCTACATAGAAAAAAAGCTGTTTTTAAGCAGTTGGACTGGCTTTTTCTGTATTTTTCCAGTGGGGGTAGGGTATATAGACAGATCCATCCTTCCTCTTCATCTAATCTCACTTGTGATACCTGGCCAGAGTTAGCAGGTGCCTAGGCTGTGGCAGTTAAACCAGTCCACATGGGACTTGAACCCATGACCCTGGCATCATTAGCATTGTGTTCCAAATAAAATTTGTTGGTCAGAGTTAAAAATGTAAACTTTTATCAAACCAGCCTTTTTCTCAGGTAAATGTCTCCTGTGACATGGGTACCATCTTATTCTTTAAACAAGAGGCACCTGCACATTTTGCCACAGGGGATTAATTCTGAAATTAATGTTGGCTGCTTTTTTTTTTTTTAGTGTTATTATGGGTGCAATTAGTTTCTTCTATAGATCATATTCCTTGATTTTTTTTTTCTTGATGATTTTGCCAAAACCTTGGTAATGCAGGCTAAAGGTAATAAATGTTTTATTGATGCCAAGAGAAAATATATTTTGCACATTATCAAAAACATGTTTCTTGGCTTAAGTACCTCCTTAAGGTACTTAATTAAAATACTTATCAAGTATTAATCAAAGAGGAGCCCTGTAATATATTGGGAAAGAATGCTGGACATGAAGTCAAGACATTAGGATTTGAATCCTAGCACCAACAATGATTAGAATGGACAAATCACTTTATTTCTTTGAGCTTTAATTTTCCTCATTTTTAACATGGGAATGATATTTATTCTTATTTATATCATAGAATTTTAATGAAGAAAGCACTGTGTAAGCCTTAAAGTGCTTTAGAATGAAATGACCATTATTATTAAAACAATATTTAAAAATTTTAAATATCCATATTTTTACACATTGATATGTTGAAAACTTGTTAAATAATACCAATAAAAACAACATGCAAATTATCATTGATGTCATAAGCAAAGATAGTGAGTTGCTTATGAAGACAGATGGTCTTTAATCAAATGTGTGTAGAAAGGATCTACAATTCTTTTCCTGCTGTTGTTTTGCGTTTTCCTTACAAAATAGTAGAATTAAAATAAAAGGCATACCCTGTGTCTTGTATTCCTCTTTTGGACACTGTCATATTAGGCTGTGACAATAGGAAACCTATTACCCACATGCTTTTCTATGTCTACAGAATGCTGAGATCATCTTTGAAATAGTTGTTATTTTAGCAAGGAGTGAGAAGGAGAAATGATTCTGCTTCCTTAGGCCTTAACTTCAGGGACATGTGGAGCTGGTGATTGAACCAGAAGCAATTCTGGGAGGATTGTGTCACATTGAAACTTTGACAGTAATGTCAGTATTGACATAATCAATGCATCTAGAATTGCTTTGTGTTTTAAAAGAGTGTTTTTACATATATAATCTAATTTGAATCATTAAAGTTAGCTGCATGGGACCCAAGAGAGCATCTAATTTGGGCTAACCCTTCTCATTTTCAGCTGCTAGTAGTGAAAAGTGACTTGTTCAAGTTCACAAAGTTAATTATATTGAGGCACTTCATTTGGCCTCAGTATAGTAGATTGTCAGCAATTTCTTCAGCCCTGGAGCAGATAGGTCTCTGCCATTAGTCACTGTGGTTATTTGAGGCCACAGATATTTGTGGCCACCTGGCTTTCCAGATTAAATACGTAAGTGCTGCATTTTAACCTTTATCTGAACTTATTTTAACCTAAATTCTTTAAATCATTTAAAAAAGAAAATAGCATTGTAGGTCCCCAAATAAAGGTTATTTTATTTAGTTCTTTATTTTTTTAAATGGCTATCTCTGTAGTTTCTTCCCTATAATAGTCATGACCCAGTTTGGCCCCTTAAAGTTACCTGCTAGTACCATCACTTAGATTGCCTCTCAGAAAAACCCCATCATTTCCACAGAGAATATTGGTAAATACAGCATTGGGATTACTGCAGTAATTTTTAATGCTTTTTGTGTCCTTCACCACTGAAGTAATATCATTTGGTCTTAGGATCAGATTGTTAAAACTGGAAGCAAATACAGAATGTTAGAATTTGAAGTGACCTCAAATCTAGAATTTTGGAGTGAGAAGGGTACACAATAATCATCATAATCATAGTGACTGACTTGTATACATGCATAAAGACAAAAGTAGGTACTATCTATATCTACTTATCTTTAAAATGTATACATTTACCAAAATTATCTGGTTTGAGCATAACAACTCAGTGGACTAGGTACTCCAGTTATCGTCTAATTATTTCATAGATGAAACAAAGGTTTAGAGACATTCAGTGACTCCTTCAGTCATGTGGTCAATATTATAGTCAGATTTTCAAATTTTGTTTTCTACAATGCCTGCCTTCTTGCTTTTCTTTTTAGAATAGAAACTGAGGCCCAGAGGGGTTATGTGAGTTTCTAAGCTTCTGCCACTCCTGGATAACAGAGTTAAGATAGAAACCAGCTGTCAACACATCTGGCCCTGTGTTCTTTATGCTGTATCATTCTTTAGCTTCAAAGATTTTTATCATTTATTAGCTTATCATTTACTTACAGCTTATTTCCCAACTGAGTTTGGAAATGCTTTGGATGAAAAACTTTTACCCAACATCGTGCATCAAAATCCTTTCCGACTCTTCCCTGCCTGAATTGGATGTAGCCAGTCTTTTTGTTCACCATGATTAGGTGTTAAGAATTTGACATTTTGCAAAGTATAAATTGTGGAATTTATTGGTGTTTATAAATGTGGTATTTCAGAGCTTGAGATAAGCTTGTATTATAGAGAATTTGCTGGGCTCAGGCCACCCAGGTACTAAATTTTACTGTGTATCTTTCATTGAGTCTGTAGAGGGAGCTAATGTTGCTGGAATAAGTTGTTATTGCCTGGTGCAGTCAATACAGAAAGTAAAGGGGGGTGCCTTCTAACAGCTTCTTCCCACGTGTGGTAGGTGAGTTCAAATCATGGGACTGGGATTTGTAGCTGGGAGTTTTCTGCTTCCCTTAGAACATCAGAAAGGAAACAAAGGAAGAGACCATAGAACATGGAATGTTAGAGCTTAGACCAGTGGTCCTCAAACTTTTTAAATAGGGGGCCAGTTCACTGTCCCTCAGACTGTTGGAAGGCTGGACAATAGTAAAAACAAAAACTCACACTCTTTCTCCACCCCTCAGCCTGTTTGCCATAACCCTGCGGACCGTAGTTTGAGAACCCCTGGCTTAGACTATGATAGCCAGAAAAGACTTTAGAATATAGGATGTTGAAATTAGAAGGACTTTTACAACATAGAATATTGGAACATGAAACAGAAAGTTAGAGCTGGGAGAAATATTTTATTCCTGATCAAGGATGAAACACACCAGACCAAGTTTGGAGGCGTGACCTGGTCAGGATCTATGTATTTAGTTTTATAAGTTAGCTTAGTTTGGGGGGATGTACCCCAAACTGGGTTTCCTAATTCCTTATCCAGACTCAGAACTAACATAACTTGTCAAGTTTGGCTTCAGACACATACTTACCCTTACTTCCTTCTAGATCCTCTCCTGACGTTTCATCACTGACTTTCCTCCTACATTCTTAGTATTCTTCCTTTTTCCTATTTGCCTTGTCCCTTTTTGCAGATTATTAAGGATAGAGTCTAGATCTAGATTTTGTTGGCACAGGGAATTTGTGGATAAGGAAACGCCTACAAAGATAATTTGGTACCTAACCTGCAATTTACAGATTTAGTGTGGCAAAAGAACTTGCCAAGAGTCATGTATCAGAAGCAGGACCTGAACCCAGGTCTTCTTCCTTTTGAGGCTTAGTTGTATGTCATTATGCTGTATATAATGACATAAAACTTAGACTATTATAAAATTATTATAGAATTAGAAAAGACTTGAAAGCAATAGCTGAATTTCAAAATAGGTTTAAGCTACACATGGTGATAGGCACTTTATTCATTTTACCTCTCCCCAAAATTGTTACACCCTCTTTTCCCAGCTCACCCTGACAGCAAAGGAAGACTTGTTTAGGAGTTGTGTTCTTTCTAAAGATAGGTCACATCTTTATTTTGAACATTGAAAAATTGATATCATCTCTCTCAAATTTTTAGCAGCACTGATACTTAAAAAACAAACAACATTATATTGAAGGAGGGAAAACGTGGATTTACTGTCATACAATCAGAAGTACCTTTAGGGGCTGCCAGGTGGTGCAGTAGATGGAGCACCAGCCCTGAAGTCAGGAGGACCTGAGTTCAAATGTGGTCTCAGACACTTAACACTTCCTAGCTGTGTCAAGTCACTTAACTCCAACTGCCTCAGCCAAAAAAAAAAAAAAAAAAATCCTTTAGAGACTTTCCTAAGTCACTTTGCTGATTCAGGATTTGAGGCCTGCAGAGCTCCGATTCCAAGATCTAGGCTACCGATCACTGTGCTGTAATGCCGTAATGAGCTGAAGTCAAGAGAGGACCTGAAGCCGGAGTCCAGCTGTGACACACTCACACACGTACATCACATTCTTTTCTGGACATTGAAAGTGTCCCCCTACAATGTCTGTGGTAGATGGTTGATCATGCAGCTTCTGCCTACACACCTTAAGCAATACAAAACTCATTTAAAAGGGGCTCACTTCACTGGGACATGCCTCTTTTACTTCTTGTAGTTCCTGCCCATTGAGGCTTGTTCTCTTCTCCCAGCCAAATCTTGACATCCCACCAGCTATTTGAAAACAATGATTATGTTCTTTCTAAGGGGTCTTCTCTCCATGCTAAAAATATGCTTCAGCTATTCCTCATGTGATACTGTTAGAAATCCTCTTACTATTCTGATTATCCTCTTCTGGAAACGGGATTATAGTACTTAGAGCTGAAAGTAACCTTAAAGACTATCTAACCTAACCCCCTCATTTTATTAATGAGGAAACTGAGGCTCAGAGAGGCTAAAGGACTTGCCTGTAGACACACAGACAATAACTATCTAAGCTGGAATCCAGGGTTCTTTCCACTGCCTCATAATGTCCTTAATAATTTGTGTCATTAGATTTTTGTTTTCCAAAAGAGGAATGTTGAGCTTGGGGGTAGGGGGAGGATGATGATCAAGCATCTGGATGGGAGGTTGAGGAGAGTAAGATTGGACATGGAAAGCCTTTCTAGTTTCTTTCAAATGATTTACTTGTAACTCCACATAATTCAGTTCAGCAGACGTTAAGTATCTATTGTGTGCATAGCACTATTGCTAGGCACTGACACTGTGGAGCTATTGTCTTTTGATTTTGCATAAGGTTTATTGACCATAAGGCAAGTTCATGTTTTTTCTTGTAGTTATTAAAACACAAGACTACAGATTGCATTCAATGATGGCAAGCTTTTTTTTGTTGTTGTTGTTGTTTTTAGGAGGAAGAAGCCAAGAAGCTAGTAAGTGAGGCCATTTCAGCTGGGATCTTCAATGACTTGGGATCTGGAAGCAACATAGATCTCTGTGTAATCAGCAAGTCCAAGTTGGACTTCCTCCGTCCATATGAAATTCCCAACAAGAAGGGAAATAGGTGAGCAGATTTGATTTTCTCTTGTTTAAGCAAAGAATGAACTGGAAGAAATGTGAGAACATCTTTTGCTAAAATACGTAATTGTGGAGCTGGAAAGATTCTCTCAGTGTAGAATGTCAGAACATAGAACACAGAGAGCTAAGAGATAGAAAGATCTCATATGATTTCCCTCATTTTACAAATAAATAAATAGGCTCAGAAAAGGTAAGCAATTTGTTCACTAGTACACAAGTGTAAGTGAAGGATCTGAAATTTGAACCCAGTCATGTCTTTTAACAATAAGCATGGGGCTTTTTCTGTTATGTCATACTGCCTTCAGTTTTTTCTTGGGTTTGGTCTTCAGTCTAGACCATTACTGTAACTCTTCTGCACAAATACACATCACATTAAGAAAACTAATACTAAGTCCTGTCTTATAAGACACATGACTGAATTAGAAAAATTGTTTTTCTTATAAAAGGTTTCTTTAAATTGGGAGATTCTCTGTTGAATTTAGTTTTGATTTATATAATCACTAAACTTTACCCCATTAAAATTTGAGCTCCTTGAGGGCAGGGACCATATTTTTGTTAGCACAGTGCCAAACAGAGAGTAAGGGCTTAATTAAAGCTTGCTGACTTGACTTTCCAGGACTACAGTATGGGAGATGGTACAGTTCAGTGAAAAGAGCACCAGGACCCAATTTCTATTGTTGGCTATAACACTAATGACATTTTAACTTAAAGAACTTGACTTCTCAGGGCTTTGATTTTCCTGTTTTTAAAATAGAAAAGACTTGACTTTGTTATTTCTCTTAGGGTCTTTATAGTATTCGATTTCTATTTAAAATTAAGTAGTCCATATATTCCTATTTCCCCTCTAGCTGTGGTGGACTCCAGAAGTATCTTATGACTAAACTTTGAACAGAAGCTTCTGAGAGATACAGGATTTTTTCTGAGTGTGTGGGGGTATAATTTATAGAATTACTGTCAGCAGAAAGTACCACATACTGTCATGTAACAGCTGATGGCTAGCTTGTGCATTGATCCTCTATCGGATCATATAGTGATTTTGTATTCCCCTACCCTCATCCAAAGATGGAAAACACTGTTGCAGTTACCAAAGTGCATTCAGGAAGAAAGGATTTTATTTATTGGAAGAAGCAATGAAAATAGACCATTTAATCAAGAAAAATGGATTCTGGGTCCAATTTGATCACCAACTCATTGTGTGACTTTGACAAGGTGCTTCATTTCTTTGGACTCAATAAAGGAATTGGGTTAGATGATTACTAAGGCCTTTGAGCTTTAGTATTCTCTTAGACCCATAAATTATCATAACTGGAAGTGGAAGAATATGAAATGTTAGAGCTGGAAGGGACCTCAGAATTTTAGGAATTATGTAAGCTGTCTGTCTCATTTTACCAATGAGAAAATAGTCTGGAGGAAGAAAATACTCATCCATAGTCCTTCAGCTCATTGTGGCAGAGCCTGGACTCAAAACTAGAAGGAAAGCAGTCAGTCTCCTGCAGAAGAGGCAGGAGATTAGAAAGCAGGACACTTATCCCTGCATGCTTTCTCTAACAGATGTGATCTGAGGATACGAACTTGGCAACAGGGATTGAATTGTATAGATCTTGACTTTCTAGGGGCTTGTCCCAGGTCTTTTGGGCCCTTGTCTGCAATCTAGTGTGAGGCTGAGTGGGTGTAGCCTTCACATTTCTTTGTTTTCCCCCTCTTTATGAGTATTGATAATGACTGAAGAAATTTTCATTGGTTAATTTGAATCTTAAGAATTCTCTTGGCTATTGAGTTTTGCAGTGTGTGGTATTTAAATAGTCCAAGGCTCATTTACATAAGGTAAAAAAGAATACCTTATATGGTGCTAAAAATAAGGGCTTTGTATCTCAAGGGAGATTTTTAAATTAAATATAAAGGAGATATTTTAATGGCTTTTTTTTTTTTTTTTACCCAACAAAGAGCACCTCATCCACAAATAAAGGGTTTGTTCAACAGTGGTCATACTGTCACTACTAGAAAATTGCAACATGATATTTCCTCATTCAGGCCCCAAGACTAAGCCTTATGAGATCATACCCATAGTATAATAATCGGCAAACATTTATTGCCTACCACTTACTTGCTGAGTACTTTTGTTGGGCTGATCTCTAAGATTCAGAGCTGGGAAGAACTTTCTAAAGAGAGATCAGATTCTTCATTTTTCCTCTCTTGAAAGGAAAATGATGATAGTTCTTAAACATATTTCTGTATTGCTTTAATGTTTACAAAGTTCTCAAAAGTAAACCTAATGAAATTATCACCACCTCCATTTTGTAAGTGAGCAAACTAAGGCTCATAGAAACTTGCTCAAATTTTCACAAGTACTAAGTAAGAATTTGAACCCAGATCTCCTTGCTTACTGCAGAGGAATACAAGAATCTGTTGTATGATTTCATCTGTGTATTTTGGGCACTGGTGCAGAGCATAGTGAAGACTTAGATCTGGAATCAGAGGATCCTACGTTCAAATTCTGCCTAATTACTAAGTGTGACATAAGTCATCTGGCTCCACTTTTCCTCCTCCGTCAATTGAGTGGTTTTACTAGATGACTTATTTTTTTTAATAGATTGTTATTGATAGCTTGTTTTTACTCTGTCTAAATTTCCCTCATATACAGATCTACCTCCAAAATAATTGCGATTCTAGACTATCCTCAGATTTTGTACAAATCAGTTTTTGGCCAAAGGGGTAGTAGCCTGAAAGACCAGAAGGATTCAGTTGTGGTGGAAAAAACTTAACTTTTGCTTACATTTTTAAACAAGCTCCTTTTGCAGTTTGCATTCTTTCTAAACTGTGGTTTTTAGAGACTGCATATTTGATTCCTGCAGAGACCTAGAGATGACTAAAAAGAATGCTCTTCCACTGCCTCCTTCCATTACAAGTTCCATTTAGAAGTAAGGTAGATTTTCGAGGTACATATGTCTTATTCCAGCCAGCAGTTTTCTGCAAGCCCAAATGAAGCTTTATATTTATGGAAACGAACTTCCCAATTGGGGACAGATGGGAGGAGCAGTTGGACTTGCATTGGCATTTGACAGTGTCTTAATTCCCAGCCCCACTGTGAGGATTAACTGTACAAATATGTATCTTACAGCCTCAGACGCCTTTGTTTCCCAAGTCAGGTTAGGTCTGATGTCTCCAGCAGTGCAGAGCTCAGTTTATCACAGAACAGCCCAATCCATTCTTTGACAGTGATTATTATAGTGACCTGAAATCTGGGTCCCTATAATTTTTACCCATTTCATCCAGCTCCCTTTCACCTTGCAAGTGCCATGTGAGAGTTTAAAACTTTATCAATCTAAAGAGTACATCAGAGCATTTTCAATTTCTTGCATGAAGAAGTTAAGGCAGCAAGGTAGAAATATCACTGTAGGCTGGGAGTTCAATGTAGGTTTAAGTCTCAGACCTGCTCTTTAAATAGTTTACTTACTATATAATTATCTTGGGGAAAATTCTTGCATATCTCTGGCTCAATTTCCAGTTCTGTCCTAAGGTCTTTTCTAGCTCTGACATTGTCTTTCTAATATTTTATGTTCAAATGTCCTCTTTGGCTCTTATATTCGAAACTGAGTTCAATGAAGCCTCATCCTTTACCTCTTTTTTGTCCTTCATAGATTTGGCAGGTACAAGTGTGAGAAAGGGACAACTGCTGTTCTTACAGAGAAAGTCACTTCCCTGGAAATTGAAGTCCTGGATGAAACAGTACAAACAATGGACACTTCCTAAAAGGGGTTTGCTCATCAACTGTACTGAATCAGAAGGTTTGGGGTTGCCTCCGGATCACCTTATGTAAGACAAATGCATCAAAAATAAATAAATGGTAATTGTGTAACTACTGCAGTGGTCATTTTATTACAGGTTTTTAAAAGCTATTTCAGTTGCTTTGCAGGATGTTGAATATTCTCAAATTACTAATAGCAGCATATATTTTGATGGTTTTCCCATTAGGTAGGTTAATATCTCCATTTTATAAACTGTCCCATGAATGTACTTGAGCTACTGAACCAGGCTCGGGAGAACAACTAACCCTCATAGTTATGGAATTCCTATACCTATCAAAGTGTCTTGGGCTTCAATTCAAACTCATATCTACTATCTAATTGCTATGTTATACAACATCTATCTGGATTAGATTATTAGTAAAGTTATAGGACTTTTAAATACTTTTTCTTTGGAGAGGTGGGGCAGAAGGAAGCAATAGGGTTAAGTGACTTTTTCAGGGTATCTGATTTGAATTCAGGTCCTCCTGATTCCAGGCCTGTGCTCTATCCAATGCATCATCTAGTGACCCCTTAAATACTTTTTAAACAACAAGTTCCTATGTTTTTTATAGCAGGTAAGTAGTGGTCCTTTTCTCTTTTGAGGGAGTGTCAAGCCATTTCCCTGGTTTTCATCAATAATGTTTAAAAAGCATCCACCTGAGGGCTTTGGCTTGATACATGCAGACATTATACCACTTGTGTTCATTTTACTATTGTCATTCTTAAAGGTGATTTTTAATGTAAGTTACCAAATAGAGACCTTTGCAAGTGCCCAAGTGTGAGAGAATGCTCTGAAATTATTTGGGCTCAGCCATTTTTCTAGCTGCATGTTCAAGAAAGAGGCCTCCGGCTTTCCTGTTCTATAAAATAGAAGAATTGGACTAGATCCTCTAGGTCTCTTCTAACTCTAGTATTCTGTATCTCCAGCTCTGCAAAAGTCTCTGGGACACAATTTTTTCTTGTCAGATGGAGTTAGATTAAATGAAATTAAATGACATAGGCAGTTCTATTCACACACACACACATGTGCAATCACCTTCTTATACCAGTTTTATTTCAATATTGGAGGACAAATATTAAGAACAAAGCAAACACTGCATTTGAAGAAAATCTCAAAATTCTATATTGTGGCCACAGAAATAATGTCACACATTGGGGGTGGATTTGAGGCAGTATGCCAGACAGCACAAAGTCCTGCTCGAATGCCTCCCCACAGCTTGACTTCAGACTCCCACCAAACAGGGAGTCCTTTTCATTCTAACCCACTGGAGCATCACCAACTCCCAGGAATGACAGTTGTGTCGATGTATAAAACACATTCCATCCACCTCCTTCAAAAGGTTAAGTTTACCACGAGTTCACATTTAGAAGTTCATTTTCACAGTTAATTAGACCTAGATTCTAATCCTGCTGGGGAAAACAAGATCCGCAGAACATTTCTGTATGTAACTGAGTTGGACATTTCTCTTGAATGAGGCCATCCATTATCCATAGTCTTGGTTGGCATTTGTGTATGAGTAAAAACTGCACACGTTTGAATTTGTTAAGACAGATAATGTGGAACAAAAATATCGAGAGGAAACCTTGGCTACATTCAAGCTGATGACTTTGGGAGAGAAAAATAAGATGATTTGTTTCTTGAATTCCTGGTAGAGCTGGGAACCAAGGAATATGGGTTTTAGTCCTGGCTTGACCATGTGTTTTGCAGTGTGACCCTGAGCAAGTCACTTTTCCTATATGGGCCTGAGTTTCTTTCTCCACCACATGAATCATTTTGCATTAGAATCTTTTAGGTCCCTTCCAGCTCTATCTAACATACTATAATTCTAACTCTTCTGTACTTAACTAGTTAGTTATAAGCAGGTAAAAAAGTAGCAAAATCTCCACTTTTCCTTTAGAAAATTTAAAACCACCAAACCAAAACCAATACTACCACTACCCATGTTTTCACTTTGCAACAGAGAACACCAAACACAGAGTTTGATCACTTACAAAGGATATGAAGGACTTAATTAAATGTACTATTAACAGTTTGCAAAAGAAGCTTATTAACAGTTACACAAATTACCAGTCTGTGGCAAATCTTACATGTGTTTAAACACTGACGAACAATTCAATGAAGGAGTTCTTTTTTGGCATTTCACATTACAACTGAGATACAAGAGAGTGCTTCACTGGAAGTTTCCCGAGACACCCTTGTTAACAGACACCCTGTATTATACACAACTGTTTAGAGAAAGGACTCCTTGAAGAGGAATGGTAACTAACTGTCCTTGGCTTGCTCCCCTCCCTCCACCCCCTCCCGAGCTTGCACTGCCTCTTCACTTTTAAAGCCAGGACCAAAACCCTGCAGAACTACCCGGGGCCTCTTTGCTCAATTGTTCCTCTCATGGGCCACCAGTCAGCTTCTTTGGAGAAAGAAAATTCAAGTAAGATTAAGTGATGATGGCTTTGTTGGGTGAATCGCCTCTGGACTCAAGTGCTAGCGTTCCAGATGTGCATCTGTTTGGCTAGCTGGTGCACGTAGCTGATGTCAGGTCTCTGGTCAGGGTCTGGGTATATGCACATACTGACCAGTTCTCGCAACTGAAAGAGAAGCAAGAGAACTGCATCCATTACTGTGGAAGGAAGTTTCCTTTGAAGTGACATTCTAAAAGTCGGAGCCAAGACCTTCACTCTGGTCCTATTTACTCAGCTGCTGAACAAGGGAAGCTTCAGTGGATTGAGGTCTAAGTACTATTAAATCCAGTCAATTTGAGGTTTTAAACAAGAAGCTATAAATACTGGTGGTGTCTATATACCCTAAAAAAATGAGGTAAGCAAAGCCATTAAGCCTATTTTCAGATGGAAAAAAGCTACACTTTTGGGCATATTAAACTTTTCCATATTTTACATTTTTAAATTCAAAAGGTTCATGACTGTCAATGTAGAATAAATAATCCATTTCTGCAGATCATCATAGGTTAGAGGGAGAGCAGCTCAGCTCTCTGGTTAGGTTCATCACCAGATTTCTCATCTTATTTTAGTTAGATTGGGGTGTAGGTGGCAGGCATAGTAGTCCATTACTGGGTCCTTAGTGATTGAGAGACTTTCCATCATATATGGCAGAACCATTGAGAACCCAGGCTCACCTGCACCCAAGGATGAGGCTTCAGCAAAGATCTTCAAGAGAAAGCATTGACATTTTCTCACAGAGTCTCCCTTCACACTGCAATGAAGCACTGAGCTATAACACAGACTGGGATACACCCTAGAACCCCGGGAGTGTGGATGTAAAATGACAATCACGAAGATGCTAAAATCAGAGGACACAACTCAAGGATAGGGCTTATTGATCATCACAAATGCATTAAAATGCAAAAGGGTTACAGTCAGATTGCCCACTTCCCAGCCCCCTTTATTGTGCACATGAAAGACGGGAGCTTTTAATTACACAGACTAAAAGCTGCTCATACCTCCAAGGCTGGGGAAGGAACAGCCTTGAGCCTCTGATCTTCTCACATTCTTCTGATTGCCACAGTGCCAATTATTTTAATAGTAATTAAAATAATGACCTTATAAAGCACACACTTAAATTGCATCATCCCTCCACTATTTATTTTAATATCTAGCTACTGCCTAGCACCCATGGTTTTGGGGATGCCAGAGGGGATGTACACCAGCATTTTACAAACTGTCCCATGAATGTACTTGAGCTACTGAACCAGGCTCGGGAGAACAATACAGGAAGAGGGAGGATGGAAATAAATCTCACACTACACAATTTTGCTCTTAGGGTCAAGATTTTAGAATTGGAAAAGGGACTTTGGAAGCTATCTAATCCAATTCATGCTTGAAAGTAATCCCTACCATACTAGCCCATCAAGTGATCATCCAGCCTCTACTTAAAGAGACCTCCAGGAAGGAGATACCTCTGGCAACAGCTCTTGAGGCAGCTCAATTCATTTTTTGACAATTCTAATGGGAAAGAGTTTTGTGTTTTTTCCCTAACATCCAGCCCAAATTGAACTTCCATCCATTGTTCCTAATTCTGCTCTCTGAGGCCAAACATAATAGCTGACCATCAAATATGGCATCTTGAGAAGTTTCAGGTACTTGACCAGGAGTATAAATTTTGGAAGCTTAGCTAGCTACAAGTAAAGATCGACAGAAAGACATTTTCAAATGGATTCTAGCTCTAACAGTCAATAATAGCCGTTGGCTTCTCTCCTCTGCCCCATTCTCATTCCCTATAAATTAAAAGGTTTGGACTAGATCAGGTATGTCAATCTTGCATCTCCCAACAACACTCCTGAGTATGGCCCAAACCAGATGAAAATGTAATTGGGAAATGTTTAACAGAATAAAAACAATAAAATGTGGGCATCATATTGTTAAACTAAGCCAATGTGTGGTCTTCAGGGATCCTGTTTGTTGGTTCCTATTTTTACTGGAGTTGGACACCACATCCTGTGATCAAATCTCCTTTTCAGGTCTGACATTCTCCCAAGTCAGTCCCAGGTTTAGTTCTAAAATTTTCTAAAACCTTCTACTATGAGTGTAAATCTAATTGTAGAAACTGGCACCATCTACTTTGGGGCTTGGCAAATTTGAATAGCCAAAAGGAAAAACTGGCATCAAGTTTATCAACATAGCCCAATGCCTTTCACTTAGGCATACCAGTGGTGTTAGTGAGTTTGTATTTTCTAGTTCCTCGGAACCAGGAAACTACAGTTAGTTACATATTGTCTTCCCCTTCTGGAAAATGACAAATAAATGTACTTCTTGCAGGTAAGAATCTCATCACAGATAGCCACAGCAAGATTCCCAACCAAAATAGTGATAACATCAACTATTTAGCTATCAAACATTTTGGCTTGGAGGACTAAAACTTCTATGTTTTAGTCTGTAATGGCAGAGACAGGTTGGTGTGATGCAAAGTACATTCTACTGTTCTATTCAGGATCTGATTGCTGGACAAGTTTTAAAAAGTAAATTCAAACCTATGTTTTCAAATTCCAAATTAACCTTCCCAACGTAAATAGGGTCTTGCTAAGAAAAGAGCAATGCCAGTGGTATTTTCTCCTCAAAAAAATTAACAAAGCAACATGATTTAAGGTCATCAATGATCATTAATGAAGCAGACTTTATTGTCTAACATTTATATGACCGTAGGCACAGTACCGAAACATTTTGAGCTCTTTTCTGATTTTTAAAATGAGAAGAATAAGCTAAATGGATTTCACCTCTGAGTCAAAGAACCTCACACTATACACATTTTGCTCATAGGGTCACAGATTTTAGAGTTGGAAAGGGGACTTTGGAAGCTATCTAATCCAATTCATGTCTGAAAGTAATCCCCACCATACTAGTCTGTCAAGTGATCATCCAGCCTGTACTTAAAGAGACCTCCAGGAAGGAGATACTAATTCTATGAGGCAAATAGGAAATTTTGAATCTTAATATTTAGCACACAACAGGTTTTCAATATAAAATTGGGCTAATTTTTGGGTAGGATACATGTACATAAATACATATCCAGATATATACAAGGTATAACTTATTGGTGATTTTCCAGATTTCCTTAATTAGAAGTGATGGGTCATGTATTTCCAACCCCAAAGTGTTCTAGGACAACATTATTTTGGGAAATACTGAACTAAAACATTCAAAAAACCTACCATGTTCATCCCAGTGCATAAATGATGACAATGAACTTGATAACAAAAATAGCCTCCAAGAATTCAAAACAGTAGAACATAAAAATCTTTCCCACTAGTACTCAGGTTCCAAAACCGAGTATGGAGAGTTAGTTGTTGTCTGCTCCCTGGGGGAGTTAGTGGGAAAAAGAAAAGCGCATGTCATGGTGCACCTTTGGGCCCCAGGCTTGGTGGAGTGGCTGTCACAGAACACGCTTCCTTCTCTAGCAAGGATGATCCCCTCTTTGGGAAGGGACTTGCCTTCGAAGCAGTTTAAGTTGCTATTAAACAAAGCTCTCAATCATGGCAGCCTATAGACCCTCCTTTACCTGGCCATCCTAAAGCACTCTGAGTAGAGCTAATGGAAGGGAAGGCCTAGTCTCCTCAGAATGGGGGCGATCATCTGCTTCTGATGATAAAGACCATGAAGCTAAAGACAAAGGGGATTCTGTTCTACTAATTCGATTTCTAAAAAGAAGGGGGGAAGAAACCTGGTTGCTAGGAACAGCAAACAGCAGGCCGAGAGAGTAAGAGGTCTCTTGCCTTCTCCAGTGTTCTGTTAATGGTGTCTAACACCATCTGGAGCCCTTCTCTGGGACCAGTCTTGGAAAGCGTTCTGTTCACCCTGGACTGCAGCCGTGCACTACACACACTCTTTAGCATAGCCAGAGGGAGGCACGCAGACAGTAATTGTGCAGACAGGAAACACATCTGTCAGCTCACACTAATTCTGGCTGCCCGCAGGTACATCCTCAAGTATTTGCTGTTACCAAGTGGGCCAGCCTACAGGGACACTTCTAGCAAAGTCCACACCTTCAAAGGGAAGCAGCAGCAGCAGCATGCGAGGAAAAAAGACCCTGGGCTCGACGTCAAAGGTATCAAACCTGGAAGCCCCAGTGTCTCCATCACCCTGAGTTTAAGTTTCTTCTCAAAATGATGCTGAATGAGATCTCCTGAAGTTCCTTCTAGGTGTAACAATGCGGTTCTCTGCAAACTGTCTTTGGGAAATTATTTGGGGCCAGGATGGACAGGATTAACTGTCTTTTTCATTGGAAGGTAGTTGTGCCATTGCTAGTTGTGGCCATGAAATCAGTATCCGGCCTGGTCCCTAAAACTCCTGACAAAGATATGTTGGTGACTCTGGCTAGTGGCAGATTTATTTAACTCACCTTCTCAGAGTAATGTTCTCCTGGAAGAGGAGGATAGTCACATTGCTCTATCTTCTGACAAAGAGAAAAAAGATTCATTTTATCTCCATAGAAGGGACTTTGAAGAGCTGCCATCTATAAGGAGGAAACACAAAATGAATTTTCAGTCTAGCAGTTGCACAAAGCTGTTTCTTGATTCTGACAAGTGTCTGATATTTTGGCCACCAACTAGGACCTCTCTCAAGAGGACACTGCCCCATCCCCTTTCCTGGACAAATCACATAAACTCTTGAATCTCATATTTCCTCATCTGTAAAATGGAGATTAAAATATTTATAACCATCCGCCTTCTAGCTTTGTGATTAAAGTGCTTGTAAACTTTAAAGTGATACAGAAATTGTTATTCAGTACTCTAACAATCTATAATCTCATTGATAAAAGTAATGCTTTTCACCAACACATATCAGAAACTCTATTGCTTAGTAGAAGGTTTTTTTGTTTTGTTTTGTTTTTAGTGCTGGGCCAAAACACATTTATTATCTGGTGGCCAACCCGGTGACAATCTCCTCCATACTTAGCTAAGCTGGTTCACAGACAACAGTCATGGCTCTGTCATCTGGCACAAGGTCAAAACCTTTCAAGCATGAGAGGGCTTGCCAGAGCTTTTGCTCCACTAGTGGGATGTGCAAGAATCCTGGGTCATCCTCATGTCAGGAGGAGGTACCAAGAAGATTTAGTGGAAAATTATCAATTGCTGTTATTTCTCCCCATCTGCCATCCTCCCTTCCTGTGAGGCCGCCTGGTAAGAGAAATGGTTCCGATTGGTTTTTCTGGTTTTCACAAAAGAATAGAAGAACGGAAAAACTTCCTAGTTACACTTTATTAAAAAACCACCCATTCAGTTCTGTGAAATCCCACTGAGACATCTGACTTCCTTAGATCACTGGGGGGAGAAAGTAAGCACCTGGATGGGAGGAGAGGACGTTACTTCAGCAAGATCCAGAAACACCCAGATTTATAAAAGTAGACTCAGGAAAAGAAGAATAAGTATCCATCCATCATAGAAATTATCACAGTGGGAGTCCTGTGGTCTGTGATTGCATGGGGCCAGAGAAAGGGTCATTTGCTCCCTGGCTGGAAGAATTAGCACCACTTACTTGGGGGAAGCTAGGATTGTCCCCTGGCTCCCCAAGAAGAGGGTCACAAGAGAGCACAACAGTGAGGAAGGGCTGAGGTACAAGTAGATAATCCAAATTACACAGGGAGCTCTCAGCTTTGTATCCTGCCTGGTGCCATGAGCAAAGTCTGAATGCACATCCATCCCCTTGAGAAGGATAACAGCAGCAGCAGCAGCAATTCACATTCAATATTACAACTCTTAGCTTACAAAGTATTTTCACTACAACTGCCCTCTGAAGGAAAACGTGCAAATATTATTACCATTGACAGATGAGGAAACTGAGGCTAGAGAAGGACAATAATGGCAGGGCTGAGACTTGAACCCAGGTCTTCTAATCTTTCCAGAAGAAAGCACAGATCCTTTCTGTTAGGAACTAATGGCAGAAGATTGCTGCTTCTGGCCCCAGTTTTCTCATCTGTAAAACAGGGATACTCATGCTACCTACTTCACAGGATTGGGGTAAGGAAAACATTGTGTAAACTTCAAAATAACAAAAAGAGCACATTTACATATAGATTTAAGTGCCTCAATTTATTCATGAATAATGGACTTTTCAGTTTTTCACCCCCTCCCGGTTTTTGGTTTTGTCATCACCCACATTTTCACATATATACATACACTGGTGTTGACGAATGCTCACCTATGATGCATAGCCACACATGTGTGCATATTTCCCTCTCTCTTCTTCTGAAATAAACATCCCTTATAGCAAAGAGGGAGAAAAAATCACACAGCAAAACTAACCAACGCACCAGCCGAATATGGCCCACGTCCCTCTGCGCCTTCCTGATTTCACCATCTAGGCCCGGTGACCTTGTCGGTGCTGCTCCCAGCCCTGCTGCGCTCGCCTGATGGCTCTGCTCCCTTCAGGTTACCTCCCGCTCCCGGGTCCTCCTGTTTCGCATGCAGCAACGGTCCGTTACAAACACGAACCAGAGTTTGTTCCCCCCCACACAAGCTCCACCACAAATATTCTGGTTTTAATGGACCTTCTTGGGATGGGTGTCTACCCTACCACTGGCCCGCTTGGATAACTTTCTAGTTCAGACAACTGCATATTTTAAGGTCGTTCTCCAGCGATGTGAAACGTCCCAGTTAGAGACCGTCGCTTTGTGCTGGGCCTCCAGGCCTGCCATCCTGGAAAAGTCAGGCCCTCTAGGATCGTCCTGCAGGACGCGGCCAGACCCCGGCTCGTTACAGCTGTTGCCCAGGAAGCGGGCGAGCTGGCCCACCATTTACATACTAAGGCACGAAGAGCACTAATCAGGCCTGTCTTCAAAGGCGAGCGGGGAGCTGTGGAGAGGCTCGGCAAAGCGAGCGGCACGCCGGCCCAGCATGCGGCCCGGGCTGTGCCCCATCTGCTTATTAATCCGTAATGGGATTCAAGTGTTTCTTGTCACTCTCACTCACTGTTACCTCCAGTGCCAAACAATGGGGCAATGCCTCATCCTAATGAAGCACCGTGGGCTAATTGTGCCCGATACCTCCTCTGCTCACAGGGCCCGTTTTTAAACCATTTTTTTGCAAGCTGCATCAAATCACCAAGCTCTTCACATTAGCCTCGGCTGAGGGAGATGTGCGACGCTCTGGTTTTAATAAGGGGACCATTTGATAATTGTTAGACCCTCGCTCATTATCATGCACCAGGGAGACTGTCCAAAGAACACCGTCTTGTTGCAGAAACACACAGCAAGTTTCCAGCAGAGCAGTGATTTTTTTGTCTGTGGTTGTTTTTTTAAATAGTTATCAACCCCTTTCCTGTGTCCCCTTGCACGGTATGGATCCGAGATGAGATGTCCCAGCAATTGTTGAAGGACACAAGGGTGGCAGAGCGCATGCACCAGCTGTGTCCCCTGCGAGGAAGCCCGCTGGCAGCCAGGATTCTAGTCACTTGCCCCATGGCCACTGGTATTGCCAACTGCCCCCTGCTGTCTCCAGGCCTTTGCTCATATCTTCCCTGGCCTTCCTGCTCAGAACTCTTAGGATACCGTATGAACTTTGTTATACCCTTAAATAACGTTCTCATTTCTATCAGTTCCTCTTCTGCAGTCACCAGGGGAGATGCTCCCTGAGGGCAGGAACTGGGTTGGCCCTTCGGGTGCCTTGCGCACACTAGGTGCTTCACAAATATTTGTGAGACTTCTGTTGCTGTTGAAGTGACAGGACATGTGTGTGTGTGAGGACGGGAGTCAGACACAATAGAAGGGCTTCTGGCACTCTGCAAAGTGGCAACACTCGGGGGATACAATTCAAATAATCAAAATGGTAACCAAAGGGACATGGGTTAATTGGATGGTTACAAAAGTACATCTGTTGCCCTGGCAGAGAGCAGCTGGGAGACCAGAGGAGTCAATCTATGTCATTTGAATACGTCACTGAGCAAGAAAGAAAAAGGATTAAGCTGAATTCTTCTGTGCCAGTCATTACTGTTCAGAGGAGGAAGCCCTGGTAAAGCTTCAACAAAAGCGTCAGGAGTGACTTCACTGCGCACGGCTGTGACCCGGCAAGCGCAAATCCCCAGTGGGGCTGACTAGGGAGCTGAGAGACACCCAGATTTGGAACTTGGTTTGGCCACTTAGTTAACCAGGCAAGTTAACCTCTTGGAGCCTCAGTTTCCTCCTCTGTAACATGAGGATAAAAATACAATGTTTCCCACAGCACAGCTGTGAAGAAAGTGCCCTGCAATGCCTAAAGCATTATTTTCAAGTGTTATTTTACAGTTTGCAAAGAACCTTCCTCACAACAACTCTGAGTGATGAGCAGCTCTCTCCCCATCGTACAGATGACAAAGCCTCGAGTAGTGCTTGACACGAGTTCTGCCTTACTCTGTTAGGCTGTGATGTGCACTCATGCTCCCCGTCGCTCCATGTCAGAATCCGGCCACGTTTGTTTTCTTCCTCCTGAGCCCCCAAACCTCCTTGCCAAGCAGCTTTATCTGGGTCTTTATCTCCACCCTTCTTGCAGACAAGTGCCTGAAAGGCCTGGAGGGCCCCTCGAGGAGTCAGCGAGGCTGCAGCGGGGCACTTGGCACTCACGGCACGGACATCACGCTAACTTGGCTGCGCTGGGCGGGAAGGAGAAGGTGTGAGCTCAGGCTCCGGCTGGCAGAACTTGGAGTTCTTTCTTACTTGGAGAGCCGGTGCAGCACTCACCTGCTTTTTCTGAGCTCAGTGGCTCCCTGGCAATATGAGGAAATGGGAGCTCTCAAACTTTTTTAGCTCCCCATAGCTTTGGGCTTTTAGTAACTATCCCTGTATTCTCTATTCAATATGAAAAATAAATTCTAAATTTTATCATACATTTACAAATAAGAACTAAAATTAATTAGATTCAGTTATACCAATAAGATAGTTTTTTTACTAACTATTCCCCCTATCCCTCTGACAAGTTTCTCATCCCCACCCCCATAGGGGTTCATGTTCCCCAGCTTGGGAATCCCTCACCAAAAGCTCTATAGAAATATGAGTTGCTATTCACTAAGCTGATTTGCCTTGCACACAGTAGGTGCTTAATAAATGGCTCACCAAACTGACACCAAAAGTTTGAGGTTAGAAAAGTTCCTCATAGTAATCTGGAGGCTTGAGAGCTTCCCCAATTCAACAAACATTCCTATGGTTTTTAAGACAATGCTGAGCTACTAAAATATACAGGGCTGGCAAACCCAGAGTTGTTGGATATTTTTCCCTGTTTCCCTTGTTTGGTCTTAATCACGGGCACAGACTCAGTGGCTGCTGTGCGGAGTTCGAGCACTAATTCTGGAGGGCACCGCTGGATGTATGCCGCAAGCAGACCCCTCACTGGGATGCCAGCGCTAAAGGCCCAGATCCAGCAGCACTGATCTCGGAGATGAGCTTCCGTGTAAATAAATAAATTCTGAGGAGCCCTGGCTGCCCGCTGGGAGCCTCTACGGGGTGCCAAGGATAATGAAAATAAAGCACAGGTTCCTCCAGTAAGTGCCAGGCTCCTCGGTTTAGCCCGGAGCCTCCGGAGCTGAGAAAGCTGCCCACCGATTCCAAGTGGGGCTGGCGTGTGTAGGACTTACTCAATCAGGACCCTGGAGTCCTCTATGGCTTGGGTTCAGGCTGTTCATATCCAAATTGGGGACAAAGGTCTGCCTCCTCCTCTCCTGCTCCATTCCCGCTCTCTTCCTGCCCCACTTACACAAGTCCCCTGCGGGGATTTATCCTCACTCACTTCTCCCCTTCAAAAAAAAAATGTATATATATATATATATATATATATATATATATATATATATATATCACCTTCTTATCATCCAAGCCAGACAAAGACACATTTCCTATCCTTTTGCCTCACATCCTGAGATTCCTTCCCCTGACCCACTTCCATCAGGGTCAGCTCGGGCAATGCAACAGCAAAGATCCCAGGCTTCCTGTCCACACTAGCCAAATCCCTCGCCTTCTCTTTGGGCCCTTAGTTACCTCATCTTTAAAAGGAAGAGATTGGTCCAGCTTTTCTAAAGACCTGCAAATGTTTTACATTTTGACATTCTAGTTTATAAGTTCCCTCTCATCTCTGACATTGCAGATCTAACTGACATTGTTCTAAAGCCATATGGTTTTAATTCTCCTCCCTCCCCCCTGTTGTTCAATCATTTTATGAACTCATTGAGCATTTTCTTGGCAAAGATATAGGAGTAGTTTGCCATTTTCCTTGTCCAAGTCATTTTACAGATGAGGCAGACTGGGTTAAGTGACTTGCCCAGGGTCACACAGCTGGGAAACGGCCAGGGTCGAAATTGAACATAGGAAGATGGGTCTCCTTAACCCTAGTTGTCTTTAATTCCCCATAGGTCCCTGCCCATCACACACACACACACACACACACACACACACACACACACACACACACTCTTTCCCCTGCCCCAGCTCTTGAAATGTATGACTTTATGAGTGGCCACAAGTGGCACTTTATGAGTACCCTGATGGAGGGAGGGGGGTGGACAGAGACTCAGAGGGAAAGGGGCACAGATGGTGGCAAATGCCATGGAGACCTAGGCTCTCCTCCTTGGGTTTGCCTCTTTGGCTTCCAGGCTTCCCTTTAAAACAAGGGATGGACACAATGCTCTCTTATGGATCTGAGGGTCCATGGGGTACAATATATGCCCTGAAAACGCCAGCACAGCACCATGCCTATTATATTGTCATTGTTGGGAATCAACAGAGCAAAAATTCCTCCCCAAAGTCTCACTTTGTAGAGAACTCAGAATTTTCTAGCTCACACCACCAGCTTCTCTGCTTGGTTTTAAGGCCACAAAACATCATGTCCCTATGCTGGGGATCTTCTGGTGCCCTTTCCCTCAACCCTGTCCCCTTTCAGCTTCCTTTTGTGTACTGTCTTCCCCAGTTGGATTATGAGCTCCTTGAGGGCAGGAGATATTTTTCTTTTTATTTCTATTCTCAGTGCTTAGCACAGTGCCTAGATGGAGGAGACACTTAATAAATGTTGACTATCACAAAATCCCAGAATTCAAAATTACTCTAGAGGGAATCCAATCCAACAATAGCTGACATTTACACTGAGCTTACTATATTCAAAATGCTTCACAAATATTGTCTCATTTGACCTTCACAATGACTCTGAGAGGAAGACACTACTATTATCCCCGTTTTACATCTGAGACTGAAGCAAACATAAATTGTCTGAGGCCAGCTGTTGGAATATAGGATGGAGAACATGTTACAATTAGAAGGACCCTAAATATACTATATTAATATATCAAGTTATCATCTAAGGGAGAAGGAAAAAATTTGGAACTCAAAATTTTATTTTAAAAATGAATGTTAAAATAGTCTCCACATATAATTGGAAAAAATAAAACACTATTTAAAAAAGAATATAACACATTAGTATTAATGGAAAAAGAAGAAAGGTATAGTTATAAAGTTACTGAAACAAAGGGAAAATTTCCTTTTTTTAAAACAATATTCCTAAACTCACAGATGAGGAGGATACTCTGGATATAATTTATCTGGATTTCAGCAAGTCTTGGTAAAGTATCTCCTTCTGTCCTTGTGGAGAATTTGGGAAGATATAGTTTGGATGATATAATCAGATGGATTCAGAACCAGTTGTATGCCTGGACTTCAGAGTGGTTATTAATAGTTCCATGTTAACATGGTAGAAGTCTCCAGTGGAGTGACCTAGGGATCTGTTTCTGGTCTTATTCTATTTAAAATTTTTATCAATAATGTGGATAAAAACATAGATAGTGTATGCTCATCAGACTTGTAAATGAAGGAAAGACCAGAAGGAATAGCTAGCACAATTCAGTATCCAAAAGGATCCGGATAGACTAGAGCTGAGCTGGACTTGATAAGATGAAATTCAATAGGGATAAGAGTCAAATTTTACAATCGGATACCAAAGAAATCAGCTTTACAAAGGTAGACAAGATGGGAAGGATTATGATTAGAACTGTTTTGAAAAATATATGGAAGTTTTAGTAGACTACAAGTTCAATATAAGTTCAGCAGTGTTAGTTAGGAAAGCTAATATGATACTGGGCTGCATTAAGAAGGTCATAAATTACAGGAATAGAGAAGTGATGATATTTATATATGGCTAACATTTATATAGTGTTTACTATATGCCAGACACAGTACTATCCGCTTTAAAAATATTATCCTCACAATAATACTGAGGGTATTAGGGGCTGTTGTCATATCCATTTTTTAGATTGGGAAACTGAGGCAAATACAAGTTAAATGACTTGCCCAGGGTCACATTGCTAGCACATATCTTTGGAAGAATTCAAACTCAGGTCTTCCTGATTCCAGATCTCCCTCTACTCAGCCACCTAACTTATATAAAATTTATATAAATTGAGTCAGATGACTCAGTTAATCATTCAACTAGAATTCAACTAGAATAACGGTCTTTAAAGATGAATGGTCACTTCTTGAGGATACCGTGAGAGTTTTTTTTAGATTATTTCCAAGACTGTTCCACTGAGGTTTTGACATCCTGCGTCTTGGACCTCCATCTCTGAACTTCGGGCCCAGCACTCTTGTTACCCTGCTGTTCTGCAGGATGTCAGAGGAGATTTGTGCCACATGGACAGAGCTGGGAGCCCAGAGTTAGGAGGAGCTAGGTCAAAGTCTTGGTTGCTTATAAGCCACGGGCACACCGACAAGTCACTCAATTTCTGCCTCAATTTCCTCAACTTTAAAACAAAGGAGATATTTGAAAAGTGCTCGGCACAGTGCTGGGCACTAGCAAGCACTAAATAAATGCCGTTGTTCTTGTTCTCATCTGTCTTCAGTGTGGACCCCATTACCTTCTATGATGGCCTATTCTGCTCATGGGTAACTGATTCTCCTTTAAGTATTTAGATATCTGATATTAAAAAGAAGATAACCTTCTCTTGGCTAAACATCTTCAGTTTCTTCCTATGTTCACTGCACTTTAATGGCGTTAAGCCTCTTCCCCAGCAAGTTTGTTAATGTCCTTCCTGAAATGTAAGAAATGACTACATTTCTCCAGGCTGAAGGGAGGGGGGAGTGGAGACTGAATATGGGAGAAACACCCAGATTCTTCTCTGTCCCAAACAGATTTACAGGCATGGAGGAAACACGGTGGGGGCAGAGGAGCAGATCAGAAGAGCGGCTCTCATTTCCAGAGGCTTTACCAAACACTTTTGCCACAACCCTGTGAAGCCACTGGGACATGGATAGGGATGAAATGATCCATAATCACACAGCTGGCAAGTCAAAGTTTTATAAAATGAAGATTTAGGGAACAAACAGGTGCAAACACCTCCTTTTACAGCCAAGAAAACAGAAAACTACACAGATGAAGTGATTAGCTTACAGTCACTTAAGTAGCATCAAGAATTAGGAACGAGTCAAGCTTTCTGACTCAAATTTCTACAATGTCACTGGGAGCTAGGAATCAAACACAGGTCCTGCTTATTCTGAGGCCCGTACTCTCTATTTCATGAAACGATCCCATTTTCCTCATTTTATGCCACAGGCAGCTCAAGGCCCCTGGACAGAGCTTGTTCCCATTTGGGGCTGTGTTAAGTTCCCTTTTGAAGAAGACAAAGGGCCGTTCAGCTCCTGGATATTCCCAGAGGCTGCTTAATCCCGCTGGCAGGATTGTATTGATCTATTCCATTGACTTCCCAGCACCAATAGTTCCCTTCCTAGCTGCAAACCACTGCAGCAGGCCCTTCCTCCCTCCCATACTCCAAACAAATAAATCAGCCCCTATCGAACTGAGGGACTCATGACTGGTAATACACTAACGATGGGACATTACCTTGTTAAGCAAACATTTAGTTACCTCAGCTGAAGATTGGAATGGAAGAGCTGGCTGGGTGAAAATCCAATGCTCCTTCACTTTCAGAAGGAGGGTGACAAATGGGAGTCACATGTGCCGAGAAGGACAAAGAGCCCAGCATTGATGGCAACTCATCAATCCAAATAGCACGAAGCCCACAGAGGCCGAGTGGCCAGGGCCACTGCGGAGGCCAGAGCCGCTCAGAGATATTCAAGGGGGAAGAAGCCCTCAGACTTGGGGGTATGGCAGCAGGAAAACAGGTTGGAATGAGAAGTCTTGGGCCCAAATCTTAGCTGTTTTGAGCAAGACACTTCCATGTCTCAGCTCTCTCCTTTTATAAAATGAAAACTAGGTGACTTCTAATACTTTAACATTTTGTTCTAAAGAATGAAGTTCTTGGAAACTAGTCAATGGTCCACATGCAGTTTCTCCAACATGGTCTCTTTCCTCTTCCCCTGCCTTTATACTAATTGTTCTCCACCTCTGGACTGAACAAATTCCTCACCTCTACCTTTTACCTTCCCTGACCTTATCCTTATCCTACCTATACCTTATCCTACCTCGCCTTTTCTGCACCTCCCCCCAGACTCAGCTGCTGTCTTCTCATCCCAGGGTGCTTCCTGCATTCTCTGTATATATCTTACATTCCTCTGCCGTTAGAATGTTAACCCCTTGAGAACAGGCCCCGTGTTTTTTGCCTTTCTCTGTATCTCTAGTACTTAACAAACTGCCTGGCAACATAGTAAACATATAATAAATGTTTTTGGACTTGGCTTTTTTAACTTCTAAGGGTCCTAACAGTTGTAACATTCCATATTTTGCCTTCAAAGAGTTGTTCTAGCTGGCAAACTATGCTGTATGTTCTAAGGACAAACGAGAACCAATGAGATCATATTCTGAGCAGAAGTACCAAATCACAGCCCACAAACTCCTCAGTGTGACCAGAACCAGATTAAAATGTAACTGAGAAGTTTGTAACAAAATGACTAAAAATACAATCTAACATAATGTAAACTTGTGGGGTTTTTTATGTCAATATGTGGCCAAAGAAACATGTTTCTATTTGTGCTTTACACATAGATTACTTAGTGTGTGTATATGTGTGCATACACACATACACACACAGACATACAAACATATATATGTCTATATACACATGTACATATGGAGATGTGTGTATTCAGTTATAATTATTATTAGGGTAGCTAGGTGGCAAATTAGGAAGAGCTTCAGGCCTGAAGTCATGAAACCTCATCTTCTTGAGTTCAATTCTGACCTCAGATACCTCCCAGCTTTGTGACCCTCTCAGCAAGTCACTTAACCCTGTTTGCCTCAGTTTCCTCATCTGTAAAATGAGCTGGAGAAATGGCATATCACTCTAGTATCTGCTAAAAAAACAAAACAAAACAAAACCCAAATGGGATAATGAAAATTTGGATATGCCTGAAAATGGAATAACAATTATAATTAATATCCCTTCCAACTTTCAGAATCCTGAAGTACATATATATGTGTAATACATGCATGCATGCCTTTATTATATATATATATACATGTATGGATACAAGTAAGTATATATTTACTACATGTACTCCATTCTATTCTATGTCTCCTCCAAACATGTGATGGATTCTCTATGGAGGATTTATGGGGAACAGTTGTCCAGGATGAGAAGGAACGAAGGGTTACAGATCACAAGCCACAAGAGAAGGGTGAAACCTCAAGAGGTAACAGGTCCATACAACCAGAGGGATTCCGCACACCCATAAATGTGCCTCATCATAGTGAGGAGAAAGCTCCCCAAATCTGATAGGTCCGATAGGACTGAAAAGCTTCATGATGTCCATGTCTGTCAGCTTGAGACCAACATCACTTCATGCTTTCTTCTACAGGAGTCCCTTTCACAGAACTCTACAACTAGTATTCTCTTTCTCTTGTTTTCTTTCTTCTTCTCCCTCTCTGTCTGTCTCTCTCTCTCTCTCTCTCTCTCTCTCTCTCTCTCTCTCTCTCTCTCTCTCTCTCTCTCTCTCACACACACACACACACACACACACACACACACAATTTATATAGCTCTTTCCCCAATCCTCTACCACCCCCAAGTATAGTACTTTCCCCATCAATAAATGACTTTATTTTGACTCCATCTTGCAAATACTTTCCTAGGTATACACTGGTTCCCTGAGAGAATATAAGTTCCTCAATGCCAGGATCTTTTTTGTTTTTATCCTAGCAGTCCTGGTGCATGGCAGGCCAACAAGTACTTATTATTAAGCACCTACTACATGTCTGGTCCTGTGCCAGGGCACAATATCTGCCTTGAGAATCTCCCATTCCAACGGGGAAACAACATACAAATGACTACATTCACAGATGATCCATACCATGTAAGTGGGGATACACCCAGAAGAAAGGCACAGTATTTGTGGGGCAGGGGACTGAGACAGGCCTTTTCCGTTGGGGAGAAGTTGAATGGAGTCTTGAACAAAAGGAGGTAAAAGAACATCCCAGATAGAGAGCGATGTGTAAGCAACAGTAGGCAGGCTCAGCAGCTGGAGGCCTCGAGAGGGGTCCAGTGTGGGACCAGAGAGGCCAGGCTGGGAAGGACTTTAAAGGCCAAATGCAGCTTTTTATCCTGGATCCCGCCACAGCAAGGGGCCGGCTAAGCTGGAGGATGGCGTCACAGGGCTGTGATGGAGCTGAGTAAAGGAAAAAGGTGGAAAGCTGGAATCCACTATGGAATCCTCAGGCCCAGGCCTTAGACTATGGGCCCGCACAACCATGCAGCTATGTAAGGGCAGAAAAGTGGATGAATGTGAGAAATGCTGTGAGCATAAAAAACAAAAGGATTTGGCAACAAACTGGATGTGTAGGGAAATGAATGAGGATTAGGGGATAACATCAAGGTTGGGAGTCCTATGACTAGAAGAATAGTCATTTCCTCAACAGTTTTATAGAAAAATTAGGAAGAAGAAAGGGTCTGGGAGAAAGATAATGAAATGACTTTTGTGTCAGATATGGTGAATTTGAGATCCTAAGGGTCATCCAATAAAACAAGTCTGGTGCTCAGAAGAGAGTAGGGCTAGAGATACAGATCTGGGAATTATCTGTATAGAAATGACAATTTAACCTATGGGAGCTGTGAGCTCACCAAGTGAAGCACTTTGTTTAGAGAGAAGGGGGACCAGCATAGAGCATGGAGGAAACCCATGGCTTAACAGGCAAGACTTGGGTAAAGATCTAGTAAAAGACTCAAAAAGAGCTGTCAGACGAGAGACAGAATTATGAAAACGTAGAAAGAAGAGAGTATCCAAGAAGAAAAGATGATTGGTTTTGTTAAACACTATAGAGAGACTGTTCATTATGCTCCTTTAAAATGAAGAATGGGGGTAGTGAAGTGAACAGTAGATAGAGTAACAAGCTTGGAGTCAGGAAGACCTGAGTTCAAATATCAACTCAGACACATACTAATTCTGGCCAACTCATTTAACCCTCAGTTTCTTCAACTATAAAGTGATCTGGAGAAGAAAATGGTGAACCACTTTTTGCCAAGAAAACCCCAAATGAAGTTTTGAAGAGTTGGATATGACTGAAACTACTCAACAACAACAAAATAAAGTATGGTGATGAGTTGAGGTTCAAGAATAGGACATGAATTTTTGGACACAGCCAATAAGAGAATTTTTTTATTTGAGGATGCAAATTTGTTACTATAGTTTTGCTTTTCTTTTTCAGTTGGGAAGGAAGATAAGATTGTCCAAAAAATAGGAAAAGGAAAAAAAAGGTCATTGAATCATTTTTTTGAATATGTAGAAGAGAAGAAGGCCAGAAAGAAAAGGAGAAAAGCCAGAAAGCTTTGAAAGCTACATATTAAAAATAATTATATACTTAAAAGGAAAAGCAAGCTATATATTAGAGATTTGCAGTTCTATATATAATCTATGGATGGTTTTATTTAGTTTTGTTAAATTCAGAATTAAAAATAAAATTAAAAAGAGAATTATGATTCTCATAGGGAGAGACAGATCCATAAGAATGAAATCAAGGATTAAAGCAGAGAATTACTTAGGCCCATTTAAAATTAGTTAAAGTTAACACGCTTCAAATTAAGGCTATTAGGGACAGAACAATTAAGGTGCCTAACTTATGATATATGGAACAAAATAATAAGCTTATTACAATGTACCTGTGAGAAATTTAGGTTTTAAGGATGTGACTAGTATTACTTTTTTTTCTTTTTCAGTTTCTAGGTCCATCCATTCTATTCCAGAGGCTCTTTTGCCTGTAAATGTGCTCACCTCCCCATTAAAAAAATTTTTTTTTGCTCTCCTACCTCTTGACCTACTTTTACCTTTTCATGTTTGGCTTTACTTTCTTTCTTCTTACTCCCTCCTCAACCCTTGACAACTCCCACTGCCCTCAGCATCATGTAACCACCCCTTGCATTGACAAGGATTTCATGCAATGCAATCCCCATTTCTTCATCATCTTCTCTGACCTATCTGCAACACTCAAGACTGTTCTATATCCTCTTCTTATTGCTATTCCCTTTTCCCTCCCTCAAGTTTCTAGGATCTTGCTTTCTCCTGGTTCTTCTCCTCAGTAAGGTCTTAGATTTGAAGTCAGGAAGGCCTGTCTTCAGATGCTTGCTAGCTGTGGGAGCCAGGGTGTCATTTAACCTTTCTTAGCCGCAGTTTCCTTAACTATAAAATGGGAATAATAATGGTACCTACCTCACAGCTTGTCATGAGGAGCAAATGAAATAAACTACATCAAGTACTTAGCAAGCCACAAGTATTATATAATGTTAGCTATGATTGTGGTGGTATCTTATTTGCTGGATCGATCCTTTTCCTCCTTCCTAAATGTAAAAGTTCCATCTCTGGCCCTATTCACAGAATTTGAGATTTAGAAGGGACATCACATCTCCTTCTCTTTCAATTTTATAATGGGTAAGCACCCATTCAGCCTTTATTGGAAGACCTTTCCTACTGGGAAATTCAGAAATAGATAGTCCATTCCATTTGAGGACCACTCTCATTGTTTGGAAGTTTTGTCCTAATTCCAATTTTGGATCTGCCTCTGCAACTTTATCAAAGGCAAAAGAATAGAAATAAAATCATGTTTATTTCTAAATCTTCGACTATCACCTTTGTTGTATGTCTCCCAAATCTGTATCTTTTTTGTGATCTCTCTTCTAAGCTCCACACAAATATCTCATATTGCTTCCTGGCAAGCCAGATGCTACACAGGTACCTCAAATATGACCAAAACTGAGCTCATTATTCATTACCCAATCTTATATTTTCTACCCATCTAATTTTCTCTCCATGTATATACTAATACCACCAATCACCCAGGCTCAAAATATCAGAATTATCTTAGACTCTTCTCCTCTTATCTCAAATATCCAATCAGCTTACCAGTTCTATAAGTTCTACCTTAAAGTAGTCTACCTAAAGTCCTTACCTAGCAATATCTTCCTAATCCTAAAGATAATCTTCTTGTTCATTCTTTATTACCTCTATTTAAACTTTTGCAACAGCCTCATTAGTCTTCAGTTTCTCCCTTCCAACTTATCCTAAAATATGCCTGATTAATCTTCTTAAAGAATAACTCCAGTAATATAATTAAACTAGTAAAAAAAAATTCAGTATCTACTTATGCCTATGAAAGCAAAAGGTTCCATGTTCCTGTGCAAGTAATCTTCCTATCCTGTGCCTTGATTCAAAGGAATGTTACTCATTGTGTTTTTCATGTTAGGCTAAATCTAAAACCCTTAAACTATCTTTCAAAGCCCTTCATGGTCCCTCTCTAGTCTTATTTCACACTATTCACCTTTTCTACTTCAGATAAACCAGCCTGGTCACTACCTTCTGAATAGTCCCATACTCTTTCCTTCTTTCCACTACTCTATAGATTCTATGGTTTTGAATAGAGCTCTTCCAGTTAGGAAGAACCTTAAATAGCATCTAGTCCAATTCTCTCACTGTATAGATGGGGAAAATAAAACTCAAAATCTTAGAGGTAATAAAGAACAAAGCCAGGATTGAAACCTAAGCCTTTGGCTTGGAGAGACTTGCATGAACTGATGCTGAGTAAAATGAACAGAACCAGAAGATCGCTATACACTTCAACAACAATACTGCATGAGGATGTATTCTGATGGAAGTGGATATCTTCAACATAAAGAAGATCCAACTCACTTCCAGCTGATCAATGATGGACAGAAACAACTACACCCAGAGAAGGAACACTGGGAAGTGAATGTAAACTGTTAGCACTATTGTCTATTTACTCAGGTTACTTACACCTTCAGAATCCAATACTTAATGTGCAACAAGAAAATTGGATTTGCACATATATATTGTATCTGGGTTATACTGTAACATATGTAAAATGTATGGGATTGCCTGTCATCTAGGGGAGGGAGTAGAGGGAGGGAGGGGAAAATCTGGAAAAATGAATACAAGGGATAATGTTATAAAAAAATTACTCATGCATATATACTGTCAAAAATGTGTAATTATAAAATTAATAATAAAAAAAGAAACCTAAGCTTTTGATGCCAAGTAGCTGGTTCTTGACATGTAGTTACAGCTTGGACACTCTGTGTCTTAAGACTTTTGGGAGCAACAATCAGTCGTGGCCCGTGTCTTTACTCAGACACCTTTACTTTGAATACTCTTCTTCACAGCATTATATTAAATCTCTGAAATTTCTTACCTCATACAATAAACAGCCCAAAGACCAGATATCAGATTTAAAGTTATAGCCATTTTCATGAATTCTCTCCGGGGACATGTAGTAAGGTGTTCCAACTGAAATGAAACAGGGAAAAGAAATTCACTTTTTCTTTTTGGCTAGAGAAAGAAAAAATCAGTAAAGCCTAGAATGCAGCAATGCAGTGATGAACACCAAGACTGGGAGTCACAGTCTAATCTTGGGCGAGGTGAGAAAAATCATCTTTTTCACCTCAGTTTTTTTTATCTGTAGAATGAAAGAACTGGACTTGACAAACTCCAAGGTTCTACACTTAAAAGTGTTAACTGTTTTCAAACATTCTATATTAAAATACTTACAATTCCAAGTTTACTTCCAGCTCTTATAATCTATGTTCTAAAATCCTATCTGCACTAATAGTCTACAATTCTACATCCTTTTCTTTCTTCTCCAAGGAACATCAATTAATTATTAAAAGATAATCTTTCCAATGGACAATGTTCTTCATATGATTCTTGTTCTCCCTCATCAGTCTGAGAGTTTATGAAGCTTTGCTGAATACCAAATCAGTTCTTTAAATAAGCTGGAGGGTGGGGTATAGATGCAAGGAGTGAGAAGAAAATGAACAACCCGTAGAAAATATGAATATGCTGATAATGTCAATCAGCTTCTAAAAAACTAATCACATAGAGGTGAACCCTCTGTTTCTTCCTCCTTCCCTCCCTTCATTCTTTTCTTCTTTACAATTCATTTGGGCAAATCTTCACCTTTCTGGCCACTGGGATATTCATTTGTTAAATGATAAAAATAATAAAAAAACTCCCTCCATATATGAATACATATATATATATACATATATGTCTATATCTATATTTATCTACTCCAAACTAGCCCCATGCTTTGTCTTTCTCCTAGTATTCTATGATAGTGGGTGTGTGTGTGTGTATGTGTGTGTAGGGAGAGAAAAGAGAGAGAGAGAGAGAATGAATAATATATATTATATATATTATAAAATATATATATTATAAAATATATTTTTGTGTGAATATATGTATGTATATACATATACATACACAGAAAAAAAACACAAAAAGTCCATGCAGGCATACACATGACATTTCAAGTCTGTAGACACTCATTAAATGCCCACTATGTGTGAGTACTTTGCTTTACACTTGGGAAGAAACACAGTTTATATAAGATGAAATACCTGTCTTTAACCTACTCTGTGATCAATCAAATGAAAACTTGTAAAACAGGAGGGAATACTGTGTAGCATTCAAAGGTATGCTCCCCTTTATGTATTTAAGATAAAATTTATAGATAATAAAGAATTTTATACAGAATTTTTAGGAAAAACTCCTTTTGTGTGAAGTGAATTTATACCTGTACATGATAAATATGGAAATATGTTTAGAAGAATTGCATGTTTAACCTATATTGGATTACTTGCTGTCCAAGGGAGGAAAGGGAGGGAAAAAATTTAGAACACAAGGTTTTGCAAAGGGTGAATGTTAAAACTACCTTTGCATATATTTTGAAAAATAAAAAGATATTATTATAAAGAAAATAATTTATACCTGTATACAGTTAAGACAATTACTAAGACAAAGACCCATCAGGCTAGGGGCAGAGAAGGCACAGTCTACAGAGGAAGTCAGAGGGTGATTCATTATATGAAGGAAGGTAGTTTATTCAGTCCTATGTTTATCCTCTGCCACATGCAACTCTGAGTCTCAGTTATAAGTGTGAATGAGGTCAAAGACTCATCCTGGGACATCAGCATCATCTCAGCTGCTTTGTGCTACATGCACTAGAAGAAGGAAGAACCAGCATCCATGCTACAAATTCCCCCATCTATTCCAGATGGGTTTCATTAGTGTGCAGAGATGCTGTGAGAGAGCAGAGCACACCACAGGTATGATGGGAAGGAAAGAAACTGTGCAGTCATGGGGACTTGTCCATCAATGGCCAGTAAATTAGGAGACTGTTCCGATGCTGGAATTTCTGTTCTCAACCTAATGGCGTCCTTATTTCAGTGATGGCTATATACCACACATTGTCATTACCAGACCTAGGGAGTTTTAGCACCCCTTCAGGACCATTACTTCAGAAGCAGCCTGAATTTGAAATCTCAAAACTTAGATTCAAAACCCAGCTCTACACCACACAACTCTAAGCAAGGTCACTTTCTCTGGAAAGTTTCATCATTTGTAAAATGTGAAGCTGATTTACTTCAATTCAACAAATATGCATTAAGTTCCTATTGGCTGGAGGTACAAAAGCCCTAAGGCTCATCACTAGGTATGATACAAGATTCAGATAGAACAAAACCCACTATTTTCATAAAGCCTACATTCTCACAATAGAGCTAAACACACCAATAGGTGCCTAAAAAAACATAATAATAAAATAATAAAAAAAACATAATAAATAAATAAATTCGCTGGAGAGATAGAGAGTATTACATGGGGGCTAAGGGGAAACTTCTTAAAAATAATATTTTACCTTTACCCAGTACTTTACAGTTACAAAGAATGTAATATCTATTTTCTGGACATTCCTACTTTACAGAACTTGAAGGATTATTCAGGTTCAAAGGCAGTAATAGGCGTAATGCAAAAAACATAAATGCACCACATATATGCAATTTTATCAGCAAATTTCCTATTATTAAAAACGATGATAATTTTCCAAGAATGGCATGCATTTAGTCCTCATTCTTGATTTTGGAGTTTTACTATAATAGTGTACAGCTGCAGTACTGTCACTCACAATGCCTGATGTAAATATTCAGCACAGCTAGTTAGAGCTATGTTGAAATCATAGGTTATCAGAGCTGAAAGAGTCCCACGAATTCAGTGTGTTAGAGTACCGAACAAAAAATGTGGAATGTCAAAACCAGAAGGGACCCAGAAACATAGAATGTTAGATCTAGAAAGGACCTGAGAACAGAGCATTGGAGAATATGGAACACCGAATGTCAAAATAAGAAGAGAGCTAACACACAGAACTTTAGGACTGAAAGGGCCCAGCGAATATAGCACATTAGAATACAGAACATAGAACACAGAATGTCAAAACCAAAAGGGACTTGAAAACAAAGAAGGCTGGGGCTGGAAGGAACCTGCGAGTGATGAATGTTAGATCAGAGAATGTTAGTGTGGGGAGAAATCTTAGACATGAGCTGGTCCAGTTACCTGAGGGAATTCAATAAAGACTGCCTGACTGAACGACTGAACCCAAGCCAACAAAACTCAGGAGTTACTACTGACTGATCTTAAAACAGACAATTTGATAAGGGAATCTTTTATTGTTTCTGTTTCAACAGAACCTTCCAGCAAATCTCTAATCCAGCGCCCAAACATGGCTTCCCAATCTCTCACTTTTCTTTTTCACAGTGGGGGACAGAGCTCTGAATATGAAAGAGGAACCTAACAAATTCTGACCTTTCTTGTATCTTTACAAGAGAAATCTGAGTTTCAAACAGAGAAATATCAGAGCAAAACAGGGACCTCAAAGGGGGAGCTGATTAAAGCATCCCTTCATTCCTGAGACATTCCACTCCTGTCAAAACAAACTTCGAAATGTTTTGAAATACTCATGGTTTTGTATATGAAAAAGGCAAAGCTTTCACGTAAGTTTTTTTTAAAATTCCTGTTCAACTTTTTTTTTGAGAATAAAAATGAAATAGAAGAATATATTTTGTTACTTATTTAGGACTCCCTAATTAATGTGCTTTTCTGAGAGTCCTATGGCTACCTGTAGGTACCTGGTTATTGGGACAAGCAGATTCACATAATATTGAAAGGACAAATCCAATCCCATTTTAGAAGAGCATGAGAGAAGGAAAGGAAGAGTACGGTGACAAGAATGAACAAAACAAGATACAATGAGAGCTGGTCAATGTCAATGGAAAATGTGACTTCTGAAAAAAAAAAAAAAAAAAAAGGTGTTATTTATAAACTGTCAGAGCCAGAAGGGACCTGAGATCAGAGTATTAGCAATGGGAAACAACTCAGTGTCTAGGTTGTTAAAATAGGAGAGGGCCTTTTGAGAATCAAATGTTAGGGATAGAGACCATTATAAAGTATTTCCCAATTTCAGTATTTTATCTTCTATAGATAAAATTTCCAACTCTGGAATCAAATGATCTTCAGAATGTTTTGTTGTTCAATCATTTCAGTCCCTTATGACTCTTCGTGATTCCGTTTGAGATTTTCTTGGCAAAGATACTGGAGTGGTTTGTCATTTTTTTCTCCAGCTTATTCTGCAGATAAGGAAACTGAGGCAGAGGAGGGTAAGTGACTTCCCCAGAGTCATATAGCTAGTAAATATCTCAGGCTGGATTTGAACTCAGGGAAATGAGTCTTCCTGACTCCAGGCCCGGCACTTTATTCACTGCATCCCTCAGAATGGTAACAATCCCAAAATTGTTTTTATAGGATGTGTCATGGCAAGGGCTACCAAACCAAATTTTTAAACAAAGAAGTAACTAACCATTTACCCTTACTATGTTCAGGGAGTTCAGGGAGAAAAGACAGGGACAGCATGTACTTGCTCATGGCAGATCCTAGCCTCCATTTAGAGATTTAGAAAGTCATCTGAAGGTGATTTCATATGTGCAAGAATACTTCAATTCCCAGTTGGGCAGAGTCCAAAGAAAGTTTCTGATTAATAGTCATCCTTGTCAAATTGGCTAAAGCAATATAGTGGTGAGCCCAGATGATTAGATTGGAATCCTGGGCAATTCAGTAAGAAGCACAGGGGAATTCCTTCACACTGCTGGCCAGGAAGAGACCTGGGCCCATCTCTGCCTTCCCCTGATGGTTATACAGAAATTAAACCATTATTTTTTTAAACAAGGAAACTAGTAGAGGATGTGGGGAAGAAAAAGGGAAGACTTTACTGTACATTTTCTGACATCCCCACAGAAGCAATAATAGACTTGCTAAGGAAGGGCTTTGTCCCAGACTCATACCAAACCCCAAAGCATCAACTTCAATAAGAAAAAGGACTCACTCATCACATCACCATTTACGCTGCTGTGATCTGAGGCTATGAAATGACGATTCCGAATCAGAAGGCAAGGCCATTCTGTTTGCTTGCTCTCCCAATCTTAACTTTTATGCCAAGAGGTGGGCACTAAATGACCCACACAAACTGGATTTGAAGGGACTTTTAAGGCCAGAAGCCTCTCAGAACTTAGAAGGGCCTGGGTGAGGATGAGAACAGTGGTGAGAACCAAAGACCAAGAGAATGAAAGACAGAGAGATTGAGAGTCACAGTGAACAAGAGTCACAGTGAATGAGTCAGAGAGAATGAGAGACAGAGAGAGAATAAGAGTCAGAGAGAGAATGAGAGTCAGAGAGAGAATGAGAGTCAGAGACAGAATGAGAGTCAGAATGAGAGAGAGAATGAGAGACAGAATGAGAGTCAGAGAGAATGAGACAGAGGTGAGAGAGTGAGTTAAAGAATGAGAGACAGAGAATGAGAGTCAGAGAGAGAATGAGAGTCAGAGACAGAATGAGAGTCAGAATGAGAGAGAGAATGAGAGACAGAATGAGAGTCAGAGAGAATGAGACAGAGGTGAGAGAGTGAGTTAAAGAATGAGACAGAGAGAGAATGAGAGTCAGAGAGAATGAGACAGAGGTGAGAGAGTGAGTTAAAGAATGAGACAGAGAGAGAATGAGAGTCAGAGAGAATGAGACAGAGGTGAGAGAGTGAGTTAAAGAATGAGAGACAGAGAATGAGAGTCAGAGAGAATGAGACAGAGGTGAGAGAGTGAGTTAAAGAATGAGAGACAGAGAATGAGAGTCAGACAGAATTCAGAGAGAATGAGAGACAGAGACAATGAGAGACTGATGAGAGAATTTGTTAGGCAGTCTAGTGTACTCAGTACTGGCTAGGTCTCTGAATTCCTAGAGGAAGGAAAGATTAAAAAAAAATGATGCATTCCAATCTTCCAGGCACAGTCTATGAAAAACCATGTAAAACGGGTTTTCAAGCATCTCAGTTTCCTATTCTCTAAAGTGAGATTTGGCAGTATCATCTCAAAGATCATTTTGAGCTGGAAAAGTATCTTTTTAATATTTTTATGTTCTAAGGTCCTTTCCAGAGGGAATACTTCAGGTCCCTGGCTTCAAGGTACTTAAAGCAGAGACAAGTGGTACACATGAGGGGCAGGCAGGCGTACATGCATGCGCGCGCGCACACACACACACACACACACACACACACACACACACACACATCCCATTTCACTAGTTTTCAAGACTTAAACTAGATTAGACTAAGATGTAGATGTTAGAACACCATGGATAGCCTGAAATATCTCTTTCTATTTAGTGCTCTAAATTCACTTTCTGTTCTCGAGATGGTACGATAAGAAGGGCATTGTGGAATACAAATGGAGTGGTGGACTTGGGTGATAGGGATCTAGATTTAAATCCCGCCTCCAACATCCTTTTGTAAATGGTAGTTATGAATATTACTTCTGAACTCACTGAAGTGGAGGAGTGAGGTGGGCACCCCCTCCAATGATGAAGATTGCAACCCATCCATGCATTCTCCAGTGTGTAACTCTTTTCCAGATCTTGTTATAACTTAATGGGGGAGGGGAAGGTGTTTAGTCAATTTGCTGGGAGCCTTAGGTCTCCTAATATTAGAATATATGCAGCTTTTAATGGAAGAGTGTAGAAGTTTTCTGAACAAGTAGAGAGGTGAGAAAACTGGGGAAATAGGAGACTTTTAGAGGAATATGTGGATTGGGATTTAGGAGGATGGGATAATTTTTGGAGGGATGTGGATTAAGATGGGAAGTGGGAGAAGGATTGGGGGAAAGGGATGGGTGAAGTGAGGGGAGAAAAGTATGGGGAGAAGATAAAAAGAGGCTGAGAAAGAAAATAATAAGAAAAAGTAAGATGGAGGGAAATTCACAAATAGTAATTATATCTCTGAATGTGAGTATCATATATGGTAATAGACACATTGTTTTAAGAACAGTTTTGAGCAACTAAGCCATTTTTAATTCCTATAAATACACAAATTAGAAATAGAGGATATATTTTGAAAAGAGATACTATGTGCATTAAGAGAAAGAACTGGTAAACAGAAGTGTATATAGAATAATTTTACATTGTGTGTTTGTGTGTGTGTGAAATATATATATATACACACACACACACACACACACACATATATATATATATATGTATATGTCAATTTATGTCTAATACTAGCCATCTCTAAGGTAGGGGAGGAGAGGAAGGAACAAAAGGAAAAAAAAAGAGATCTGTATGATAATTTCATTGTATTTTTGGAGGGAACAGCAAGTTGTACATGGTAGCTTTGCAGTTTTGTATGCAATCATCTTTTTGTTGTACTGTAATATGGAAATTCTTGTTTTGTTCCCTGAATTGAAAATAAAATAAATTTTAAAAAAAGAAACTATACAGCATAGAGGCTCTGCATCTGTTAACTCCCACTCTCACTACACAATGGGCCTATCTGCTTTTCCAGGCTCATATCTCTTTGATAACATCTTTTATACTATTTGTTACTGTTAATAATTTAATATTCATTGTTCGAATGAATGATAATGGGTTAACACTTCACTTGCACTGTTTTTTCTTCATAATGTCTGCTTTCCAAGCCTACTCACAGTGGAAGATGCCTCTGTGGGACCTGAGCCTTTCTCCAGTCACTGGGCATATATACAACTGATTTTATTAAAATAGTTTCTCAGTAAGATTCTTCTTTTTCTTTCTGATGCTTTTGATGTTATTCTGGTTTTGATGTTTTTGGTTTTTGATCTGGATTCTTTGGGTTTTGTTCTGCATTTCAAAATCATTCTTGTTTGCAGAGTTAAGAGCAAGTATATCCTTACCCACCAATAAAGTGGGATTTCATTATCTAAATGAATTTCTCAGCTTCACTAAGAAAATGGGAGCTTGGCGGCCTTAGTCTGGCAGGAGTAAGGACAACTTCTCAGGAATCCCGTGATCTCGTGTCAGCTCCATGAGTCCATGGCAGAGTTATCTCCAGTCAATTGATAGGAGTTTATTAAGTGTTTACTGTGTGCTGATGCTAAGCACTGGGGATAAGGAAGAAGTGCACTCTCTTCCCTTGAGAAAATCTAATGGGAAGATGCTGGGTGTCTTGGGAGACATCTAGGTGACACAGGAGAGAGCACTTAGGAGGCCTGGAGTTCAAGTAGGACCCCAACATAAACTACAGGACTCTGGGCAAGTCACCTAACCACTGTCTGACCCTTAATTTCCTCCTCTGTAAAATGGGGCTGATGTTAGCATCTACCTCCTAGGTTGTTACGAGGATAAAATGAGATAATACTTGTAAAGTACTTTCAAAACTTCAAAAATGCTACAAAAATATTAGACATTATTATTATTTTTCCTCAGTAGGCCTAAATTATCTCATTTGCAAACTGAGAGAATTATCCTCTTTTGTGTGTCATAGATACTTGTGAAAGTCTGATGAAGCCTATAGGTCTTTTCTCAGAATAATGTTTTTAGATACATAAAATAAAGTACAGAGAATTACAATGGAAATTAATTATAGTGAAATGTAATTATATATGCACACAAGAATATGTATGTGCCTGTATGTGTATATGTGTTGAGGGCGGTAACCGCCCCTTGATATTCCTTGTTTGATCTCCAACTTCCTTTGGGACTTGGACCTTTGATACAAGATGTGGTCAAACTAGTTTGGGCTATCTGAGCTGGCCAGGGTTTTACAGCCCGCATTCTAATCTACTCAGATAGACCAAATGCCAGCAGGAAATTCCTTTTTGGGAAGAGACTTCTGTCTGTCCCCAAAACATAACAAGAGAATCCTTATCTTATTGACATCACTCTCCAGAACCTCCTTACATCACTGCATCTGAATGATTGTGCTCTTGTATAAAACAGAGTCCTCAAAAATCTATTCTTTGCAAAATTGGTCTTGTACCATGCAGCCATTTTGCCCACTGGCTCTCCGGTGTCTCTTCTAATCAATAAAGACTATGTTTCCATACAGCATTAAGTAGCAAATTCCTTTGCTGCCGACCCTGCCCTTGGTAACTTTGGGGAAGGAAGGAGAGAGAGAAAAGGAACCGACCCATCTCGGTTTAGAATCTCAGTTTACTCCTCACCATATGTACATAAAATACATGTATACATGTGTGCATACATATCCATAAGTTCATAAAATCTAGATGAAGTGTTCATGATGATGATGATTCTCAGCTCTAGATCTTATGAAATGTTTAGCGAATTGGGTATAAGAGGAGAGAAAGCACTTCATTAGATATCCATTTAAGGAAAATCAAGAAAGTTGGGGATTTGGCAATTCTCACTGGAGGCCAAAATAGGGCAAGAGCTTGGGGACCTCTTCATCCTGCAAAGCAGCCTGACTGCTCTCTCCAAGTAGCCCTCTCCCAGACAGCTCCATTATCTTTGTAACTGAGGACCGGCCCTGCCTATGACCTCTCTAAGGCTGAGAACCTCAATGTTGGTTTCTAAAATGGAAATAAAACATAGGAGATATGGGAAACAGGATATGGGAGAGCAAATATGTGGACTGATCCAACAATAAATGCTCTTGCTGAGATTCATCAATTTCTATGAATTCATAGTCATAGACAATAAGCATTTGTTAAGTGCCTGCCATGTGGTACAGTGGATAGAGCACTGAGCCTGGAGTAAGGAAAACCTGAGTTCAAATATGGCCTCAAATAGCTGTCACTTCACCCTATGTCTCAGTTTCCTCATCTGTAAAATGCGCTGGAGAAGGAAATGGCCAACCACTCGGGTATTTTTGCTAAGAAAACCCCAAGTGGGGTCACAAAGAGTTGGACATGACTGAAATTACTGAACAACTATAAGATATGTGCATTCTACTTATTTAGAGCTGATTGCTCTAAATAAGTGGAGAAGCCAAAAAAAACAAAAAAAAAAAACAAAAAAAAAAACAAGGGGGGGGGAGGAGAAGGCAAAAAACAGTATCTGTCATTGGGGAGGCTTATAGTGAGATAACAAACAAGCAGTTGTGTACAAATACTGAAGGTAAATAGGACTATGCCCTCCTGCCTAATCCCAAATCCCACAATGTGTTAGCACAGGCACCCTCCTGGGGCAACGTGCTACTTTAGAGGAAGCCCGCTGCCTGGGTCTCTTCACTGCCTTCCTGACATTTTAGGAGTGACTATGTCCCTGCTCTGTCTTCTCTTCAAGTTGTATCCCCATCTCAGACAAATCATCTGCACCCAACCCTTCTCACAACCCTCCTCCTGGAATCCTGAGCAGTTTCAAATGGAGCCCAGTAAGGAATAAGGTGACCCTGGAGGTAACAAGCAGCCCACCTGGGAGATCATCAAGTAAATTCTGGATGACCATTTATTGAGCTTGTGGCAGAATGAATTCCTTTTCAGGCATATAGTGGGCTAAAAGACCACTAAAGTCCCTTCCAACTCAGATTCTGCAGCTCTTGGAGCTTCAAGGGACCTCAGCATTTTTTTTTAGCTCACTGTTAGACAGCTGTAATTATTAAAAGACTTTTCCTCATCCTGACTCAAAATTTACCTCCTTACAATTTCTACCAATTACTTCTAGTTTTACCCTCAGGTAATTCTAATTCAGAACTAATTTTTAGCTCACTCTTTCTCTTACACTGGGAGACAGAATATTAGAATTGCCCTACATGGTATTTCCACAATTAACCTCAATAATGATCAACATGAGCATTTATATGGCACTTTGTGTTTGCATTTTTGCATACATGATCTCATCTGATCAACTCAAAAATCCTATGAGTTTGTATAATCATCCTCATTTTAAGTATAAAGTAACCTGTCCCTAAGATCACATGGGAAGGAAATAGCAAGTACATCCTGTTCAGTGACTCCCACTGCTCTCCCCTCTGGGGGTAACCTGTTCCATGATTAGAATCTACAAGTTCCATTAGCCTGCTATTCAGAAGGTAGAAGGGACTCCATCTAGCATAGCTGCCTGTTTTGCAAAGACTGAAACCTTCTTCACCGTGTTGCCATTTTCAGCTTGAACCTTATGGAATCTCAGGGTTGGATGGGCGGTCACGTGGTTTGGGACCAGAGATCACAAAGTCCAGCCTTTCCACCACTTCTACCATAGCCCCTGCTAGTGTCTGCCCATGTGCTCGAATACCTCTAAGAATAAGGAGCTCCCAAGGTAGCCTATCCCATGTTGGATAGCGCTAATCATCAGAATCATGATTTTAGAGCAAAGAGGGATCCTTAAAGATCATCTAACACAAACCCTTCACCCCACGAAGGCCCGTGGAAGGATCACACAACGAGGAAAGAGCCCCATCCCAACGTCCCGGCTGCCTCCCATAGCTTTCTCCCTCACAGTAAGCTGGAAGTACCTTCCCTGGGGCTGTCTCACCTCCCCTTAGCTCTGCCCTCTGGGGCCAAGGAGAACAAATCTAATCTCTCTTCTCAAGACAGCCTTTCAAACCCTTGCAGCCCAAAGATGATGTCCTCCCCCCCACTCTCCCGCATGATACCATTTCCCGAATGGCTTGGGGGAGGCCGCTGCTCTCCTTTGGCAGGTGGTGAGTCCCCACTCCTCCCCTTGACAGGGCTCTCTGTCCATCAGGTATTGGCGTAAGTGGGTCCCGCCTCCCCTCCTTCCAGACGTGGACTGCCTTGCAGCAACTGGCTGCTCTTGCTCCAAGCGAGACACAAGCTTGAATCTTGTGAGCTGTGTACGGGCAAATCCTTCATTTCTCTTTCATTACCCCGGCGTGTTCTGTCACTTATTTTTTCCTGTATGCAATCCTGCCTGACAAATATGATCTGCTGCCTGGTAATTCGTCTGACGCTTATTCTGTTCCTTGCTCTAATTATGGCTGCGGTCCCTGACACGAAGGCAGCCGCGCTGCCACCGCCGGGTAGTACACCTGTCACACTGGCTGTAGTACTGCCTAATGCCCTTTTATGCCAGGCTGATGGGAGCAAACATGAAATCTAAGGGAGGCAGGGCTGGGGGAGAAGAGAAAGAGAAGAATGTATTTGCATAAGTCCCATGTTCAATTCATGGGTCAGTCGCTTTAGAGATCAGAGATCAGTTGAGTTGCTATGGCAATGCTGCTCCACACTACAACAACACATAGTAGGTCTACCTTAAAATGAGGGAATGCATATTTAAACAGATGCAGAATTATCCCCCCAGTCCCATCGAAGCTAGAAACAGAATCAAAGAATCAAAACTAGTTAAAGCCAAAAGCAAATCCTTGGAACAAGGAATGTTGGGGGACAGAATACAGAACATAAACACACCACTTCACCCAAGACTCAGTTTTTTGTCTATAAAAGGAAG
This sequence comes from Sminthopsis crassicaudata, assembly GCF_048593235.1. Lineage (NCBI taxonomy): Eukaryota > Metazoa > Chordata > Mammalia > Dasyuromorphia > Dasyuridae > Sminthopsis > Sminthopsis crassicaudata. The sequence continues at coordinate 466,556,375 of NC_133618.1, read as the reverse complement.
GGTCGTTTAGACTAGATCTCCAGGGTCCCTCCTAGCTCGAGAAGCTCTGCAAAGGTTAACTCAGGGAGACAATCTTTGAGCTGAGTTGATCCAAATTCCTCATTTTATAGATGAGGAAAATGAGACTCAAATAAATAAAGTAATTTACTTGAGATCATGCAACAAGTTAATGCCAAAGGCAGAGATTAGAACTCAGGCCTGCTGACTGAATGACAACTAATTCAATGACTTTAAAAAGTTGGGGATTGAAGAACTGATTCATTATTTTGGTTTGTAATGAGCAGGGTTTCTTTTTTTCCCCTTCCATCCTTCAGCTAGAAATTTAGTAATAAAAATATGAACTGACATTCACATGAAGCTTAGGGATTTTAAAATGTTGACCCTGTTTGATCCTCAAAATCTTAAAAGACAGAGTTTGTGTATTCTTATCTCTTCTCTGCATAGCAGTAAACTGAGGCTCCTGGACTTGCCCCAAGGCCATACAGCAAAGGACTAAGACTAGGGTAGAACTTGGGCTCTTCAGTCCAAATTCAAATCATTTTTCACCCCAACCCATTCCTATTTTGCTCATGTTCAAAATATTTTTTATCTGCATTTGGAAAAGAGACAGGGGTTTACAAAGTGATGCTCTCCTGATAACTACATAGGAATCTTCAATTAGTCCAAGGATAAGGGTTGTATGCTCAGACAGAGTCCATTTCTAAGTCCCAATTTATTCTTATTATTATAATAAGTGCAGCAGCCAAACTAGATAAAATCATATTATTGGAAAAGATCATGTTTCTTCCCGTTCCTAATGATGTGATCTTAACTGGCTCTGATGGTTTTGTGTGTGTGTGTGTGTGTGTGTGTGTGAGCATGTGTGTGCAGTATTGAAAGGAGGCTCAAATCTAACAAGATAAAATTAGGGATATTTTAGCTGCTCAGGAGAAAAGACTGGTTTCTCTCAGTTTCTTCCGTTTTGTCTCTTTTCCCCATACCTCTCTTACCCTTGATGTGATCACAAGGTACAAAGCAAAGTTCCACCTGCCATGCATGAATGTGTGTGCACACACGTGTGTGCATGTGTATTAATATATTTTTAAGGTATTGCAACTAATGTTCTAAAAGCAGAGTTCTAGCCTCAGTGGAATCAAGGGAAAAACAATCATGGGGCTGGTATAATAAGACGAGCTCTTGGCTGGCAGAGTGTCAGGATGCCCGAGTTTGAGCCCCAGCATTACCACTGACTCATTTTGGGAGGCTGAGCAACTAACAACTTTTTGAACCCGAGTTTCCACATCTATAAAATAAGGAAATAGTTCTAGATGATTTATCGATCAAAAATGTATTAAAGTGCCTACTATACGCCAACACACATCAGGCACTGGTGATACAAATATAAAAACCCTTTTGGAAGCTTAAATCCTACTGAGGAGATACATGATCACAGACAAGTAAATAAAGTGTGAATAGCTTAGAATTGTACACTTGAGACACTAGGCACACCCTGGACAGGACATATACCAAATAAAAAATTGGAAAGGGGAATGGAATAGCAACAATTCAGAGAAGGACTCATGTGGAACATGAAAGGAATCAAGGTTTCCAAGACTCACAAATGGGAAAAGAATATATTCTAGACAAAGAGGACAGTTAGTCTGTGCAAAGGTATGGAAAAAGATGGGAGAGGAAGAAACATCATATAGAAAGAATAGCCTATTTGGCTAGAGCATGGAGTGTGTGAAGGGGGAATAATTTGTTATCAGTCTAGTAAGTTAGCCAGAATGTGAAAGGCTTTAAATATCAGAGGGGCTTGTGTTGTATCCTTAAGGTAATAGGGAGGCATTGAGACTTCTTGAGCAGAAGGCAAACATCTCAGACCTGCATCCCACTGTGTGGGATGGATTGAAATGAATAAATGGAGACCATTTAGAAAGCTACATTACAATAGTCCAGAAAAAAGGAAATGAATGTCTGAAGAGAAGTTCTAAGATTCTATTCTAAAGTCCTCTGCAGTGCTACATTATGCTCCAATATTCAGAGAATCCGATCATTAAGAATCTAATCCAACATCTTCATTTTACAGATAAGGAAACTGAGGCTCAGAGTGATTTAAGCAACTTATCCAAGATTAGCAAAGAACAGAACCAAGGTTCTTATGCCAAACCGAAACCTTATACACTATGTTCAAAGAGCTTTTCCATTTCTAATATGATATTCTCTAAGGTCCCTTCCAGCTCTAACATTCTGGATTCCAATGTTTCTTCCAACTGTCAAACTTTATGTTCTAATATTCTTAAGATTCTTTGAGCCTCGACATAAATATCAGAATAGCACAGGGAATGTGACTTATACTTAGATTTCACCATGAATAGAAAAGAGACAAAGAATAAATTGGATGAAACAAACATTATCTTTTGAGACCCCCCCCAACTGAAACTGGCCCTTTGAGCCATAATAGTCAAGGTTAGTATTATTTCTGAACAAGATAATAACCAACCCAATAGTGACTTAGAGCAAAGCCAGCTTCCTAGTATTCAAATGTTCTGAATCAGAGGGGTATGACACAGTTGGTTTTTTTAAAGCACTTTAAACAGCTACCACTGTTTGATCACCAGAATTAATAAATTTCACCAAATCATATGCTATCCGCTACAAGTCTTACAGCCATCTGGAGCTATATGAATAATGCACACTAACAGTTTACATGAAAAAATCATATTTTTCAGAGAGCTCTTTCGCGTGAACCAAAAGACGCTCCCATATTATCATTCTGTTTACACTCAATGTGTGTCACTTGCACAAAGGTGTCAGAACATGAGAGACAGACCAGCTTGTAAGTTTGGGGTGAGACAGAAATGATTTGGGCCCAAAACCATTTTTAAGAGGTTGGGGAAAGAAAGTAGAATAGAACTTTTTTGTAATTCACAATTTCCCTTTCCCCCATAACATTTCGGTGAAAATTTTAATATAAATAATAGCAATAATAACACTGTCTAGTATTTCTCATCACAGTTTGGCTAAAATGGACAAGTCACTTCCCCTCTCTGGGCCTTAAGTTTTCTCATCTGTAAAATGGGAGTACTAGAATAGATCGTGTCTAGGTCCATTCCAGCTCTAATAGTTTAAGTTCCACGTTTCATAAGATTCTGTGCTTGAAGAGTCTTCCAGCAATTCTATGGCTTAAAAAGCTCAGAAAGAGCAAGTTTCAAGCACATTTGACTTTTATAAAAACCTGAAAAAAGGTCAAGTCCTTGCAGCAGCTACTGGAAAGTGCCAAGAAACAAGAAGCACAGGAGAATCCAGGGCTCTACAGCTTTCTTGTATTACCTACTCCAAGACAAACGTGGGCAGAAATGTCTTCATGATGGGTCCTATCGGCATCTCTCGTCTTTGGTATTTAAGTATTTAAGAGGAGAGGAGAGGGGAGGGTTGGAGAAAAGGAAGAGGGGAAGGGGAAAGGAAAGAAAGGAAGGGAGGGAGAGAGAGAAAGAAAAGAGAGAAGGGGAGGAAGAAGAATTGGGGAAGCCTTTCTTAAAGAAAGGCTTACTCGTACCAGCTTTAAAATAAGAGAAAATACAGGGTGAGACTCCCTAATTCCAAATCTTACTGACCTCTGGGAAGGTAGGGGCTTACCTAAGGAGTGTGCTGCCGTGGTCTTGGAGCTGAAGAAGCGGCCCAGCCCGAGGTCTCCCAGCTTCACCACACCTGTGGCCGTTATAAACACGTTGGCAGGCTTTATGTCTGGGAGGGAAAGAAAGCTACAAGTCAGACTCAGGAGGCCTCTTGGGTCTTCAGGCTCCCCATTCCCAAAGATTTGCCCGAACACCCCCAGAGCAGCCACAAGGCGGGCGGAACTGTGGAAACCGCTGGGCAGGAAGAGGAGACCTGAGTCCCGGAACTGGCTCTGTCACTGGCTTGCTAGATGACCTGGGGCCAGTCACTTTATCTCCTCATTTGTAGAGTAACAGGTTGGACCCCCATGGAGCAAAGTCCTAGGGAGCCCTTGCTCTGGAGTCGGAGGCCCTGACTGCGGCCTGACTGACCTTAATCCCTGGTCTCAGTTCCCTCATTTGTAAATATTGGGGGAGAGACCAAGTGTCCTCTAAGGAGCCTGCTAGAGACTAAGCCTGTCATCTCACCTGCTCTCCCACATTGGGTTCTAAGGCTTCTTCTAGCTCTGTGGAACTTCCTGAGCTCTAAGGTTCTGCCCGATTCTAAGGAGTCCAGGAAGGCGGGCAAATTGTGGGAAACCCTGTGGGGGAACCAAGAAATCCCCACCACTCCTCCATCAGGACATCACGCTTAACACAATGAAGTCGATGCCATGGAGCTTGCCGCACCCCCCAAGCTGCAGCCTTCCACTTCTGACACTCTGCTAATGGCAGGTTTGACACTTGACTTAATACCAGTGATTAGAATACAAAGCAGCTCTTCTTCACAATGCTCCCCTCACTCTGGACTGACTCTAACAAGGAAGCAAAAAAAAAAAAAAAAAAACCAGGAGAAATCCATCTCACCAGTGCTGCCGTCTCTCCAAACATGCGTTGGCTGCACATCAGCATAATTGTTTTTGAATGTAGCCACTTACTAATTGGAACATTATATTATTATTCAGTGAAAAGAGAGAGCGGATTAATGTTACCTCTGTGCATCACCCTGCGGGAGTGCATGTGCTCCACGGCGCTGCACAACTGCACAAAGTACTTCCAGACCGTCCTCTCGGGGATTAACCGTTTCTGCTTTTTAAAAAACTGTGGAAGAAAACGCAACACCCAAAGAGAAGAGGACAGAGCGGAAGATGAGGGGGATGGGGAGGAGAAGGGGGGAAGGGGCAGGGAGGACAAAGAAAGACAAGGGGAAAGAAGAGGGAGAAAAAGAGAGAGGGAGAGAGCAAAAAGGGGCAAAGGAGAGAGGGGAGAAAGATAAGAATAAGAGAAACAAATAAACAAGAAAAGCACAAAACAAGTGAGATACAGAAGAAGAAAGAGAAAGGGGAAGGAGAAGAGAAGAGAAGAGGAAAGGCCCGAGAGAGAAAGATGGAAACGAAGGTGGAGAGAAGAGAGAAGCAGAAGGTAGGAAAGAGAAGTGGGTGTTGAAGAGAGAAGGAAGAAGGGCAGGGAGAAGAGAGGAAGATGGAGAGACGAGAGAAGGAAAGGGTGGCGAGGAGAACAGAAGGAAGGGAAAATGAGAGATTTATACAATTAGGAAAAAATATGACCAATCTCACCCTCCCCCAAATTCATCAGGTGCAGTGGAAAATAGCACTGAATTTACAGTCAAAAGACTATTTAATATCAGTGTGATTTTGAGTAGGCCCAGAATCTTAACCTCTCCTAGCTCTAGTTCCCTCATTTGTACAGTGGATAATTCTTTCATATTCTTTTACATCATGTGACGTAAAAGCTTGACAGGAGCTCTGAAATGAGCTAGCCTCAAGAGAGGCCCACAATGTGACATGGTCAGTCACTGACAGGACAAGTATTCAAATCCTCATTTTTTTTTTAATTATATGAGGCAAATCATGAGAACATGTTGCACACTGTAAAGCAGCATATGAGTGCTGGAGATTTTTGTTTTACTTTTTTTTTTTTTTTTTTTAACTATTCAGGTTAAGTTACCTGCTGAAAACTGTTCTTTTCCTATCAACTATAAGAAAAGCCAGCTCTGCCTGGTCATTACCATTCCACTCCTTCTGTGTGGTGTAAACCTCCTACAATTCACTAATTAACAACCATTACGAAAAACATACTTAAATAGGTTTGACATTCTTGAATGGACACCAATTATAATTAGCATTAATCTCCTTAATTACCTTGTGAAACATATTTAATGCCTCAAAACAACAAATGTTGAGGATATCTTCCCTTAAGTAATAAATGGAGTTTGGGGGAAAAGAAAAAAAAAGTGTATAAATAGATAGGTTTTCTGACAATATTCTTTTCTAACTTTCTAATATTCTAACATTCTAACTGAATGGTCAGTTAACAAGTTCAAGATTCTCCATCCCTCCATGGCCATCAAACACTTTTTCCCAAGGAATCAGAGACTAGAAAGCTTGTTACAATGGAAAAAACGCTGACAAGATATCAGGCAGGCCTTGTTGTTGCCCTTTATAAGCTCTGTGACCATCAGGAATAACTTCTCCCTGGGTCAGCTTCCCCATCTGCAAAATGAGGATTCAGGCAAGGTGATTCTCAACGTCCCTTCCGGCTCTCCCAGGTGACATTCTAAGATCTCTTCCTGGTCTAACTTGCCATGACTCTAAGTATGTCCTAAATTATAAAGCAACAGCAAGTACTCTGAATTTCAGCAGCCCAGGGATTGAGAGAAAACCAAACAGAACGCACCGGGCTGCCTGGCCAAGGCCTCTCGGACGCTCTGGAATGCAGGGCTGGCCCTCTCTGATGGGGGCGGCTGCCAGGGAAGTGCCTGGGAGTGGCAGCATGATATGTGGCATTTGCAGGCACCAGCCAGACCTGGCAGCAAGCCGCTTATAAACCTCAAACTGTAAACTGGGACCCTACTGGCAGACGTTCATCAAGGAACACTGTGTGCAGGAACTGGGCAGCCACAGCTCATGCAGTGTCAACAGAGGCTTCAATCTCTCCTTTTTCCAACTCTGTATGGGTGCCAACTGCCTGCCTCTGGCCTGAGTTTCACGAACGTTGTCACTGCCAGGCTTGTTATCTGATTCAATAGATGTTCAGACCAATTCTGGCTGCTGAAATCTTCAGCCTCCTTCAAGAACCAGCTAGAGGGTCACCTTCTCCAAGAAGACTTCCCTAATGGCCTTTCCATCTGGAAATGATCTCTCCCCTCCTTGAGTCCCTCTTAATGCTTTGTCTGGAACATTTCAAGTATTCTCCACTTAATTCTGTGATGTACAGAACCACTCAATCTACTCTACTCCATGATCTGTGGGTTCAGCCTACATAACTAGCCCCATTCCCCTTCCCATGGCAGATCCCAACCCTCCAATGACTTAGACACTCATAACTTGGGGTTCATGAACTTGTCTTTTTTAAAAAAACAATTTTTGTAACTATATCACAATATGGTTTCCTTTGTAAGCTTATATATTCTATTTTACTCATTTAAAAAAAAATGACTCCAAGTCTCTAGGCTTCACTAGCCTATCACCAATGGGGTCTGTGATGCAAAAATCCTCGTTGTGAAACCTGGTTCCACGAGTCACTATGGCTGAAAAAAATCTAGCACTATAGTCTTTGTACTGCTTGAGACAGCGGGCACCAAAAATGTGATGCTTATGCATGCTGTTCCCAGCTTGCTAAGATCTGCTGGAGTCTCCGCTCCACTGGTAGAACTTTCAAGAGCCCAATGTCACCTCTACAAGACAGCAAGGGAAGAAAGGGGGCACTTATCATACACTACCTTATTTAGATCAAAGCTTTGTGTTCTGGAGAAACAAAAATGAAAGACAATGGGTAAACAGCCTGGGAGACACACAGAAAGCCCCAAGACTTCAGGGAACCAAAGGAGGTGGGAGAGGGGGATGGGGAAGCAACTGGAGGCCAGGATGATACTTAGCCAATATTAAGGGAGCAATGTAAACCTGCTAAAGTTAAAGATCACTGACAGAAGAGAAAATGGCTAGCCTGGAAAAACAAGGACTCATGGAGACATGATCCTTGCCTTCTATTCTTTGGAGGAAGAGGAGGCATAGGGGGGTAGAAAGATGGTTCTAGAGATGGTCCGGATCTTGTGTTCCCATCTATGCGACTAAGTGAGTCATTCTAACCTCTTCCTTGGCTCTACTCTCTTCAGCTGGAAAATGAGAGGTCAGCCAAGAGGCCTTGGAGGGCCCCCCCCCCCCAGGTCCAAATCTATAATCTTGTGACCCTAAGGGATGGTTCTGAATGGGCCTGGACTTGTTCTGCTCACCTTCAACTATAATTGGAGGTGGAAGGCGCAGAGATTTGACCTTGATGTAAACTCAATGTAAGCTGAACTGTTGTTCAGTTGTGTCCAACACCCCACTTGGGGTTTCTCAGCAAAGATATTGGAGTGATTTGCCATTTCCTTTTCCAGCTCATTCTAAAGATGAGGAAACTGAGGTAAGCAGGACTAAGTGACTTGCCCAGGGTTTCACAGATGTAAATGCCTAAGGCCACATTTGAACAAAGGTCTTCTGGACTCCAGGTCTGGTGCTCTATCCACTAGAAAAACTTCTACTGAGCGAGCCTTTTCCAGTCTGACACTTTGGATTCCCAAGGCAATGATCTTTCCACTGGCAGCATGGTCTTTTAACATTCATTTTTTATAAAACTTTTGAGTTCAAAATGCTTTACCTTCCTCCCATTTTAAAGGCACCAATGAAATTTCGACAAACAACAATAGTAACAACAAAAATAAAAGATCTGGGGGGGGGGGGGAATCCTAGAAAGTCCATTTCCTTTATCCCAGCTACTGTGAATCATAGAATTTGCAATTAAGAGAATTCATAAAAGTCACCTAATTCAACCTCCTCATGTTACAGACGAGGAAACTGAGGAACAGAAAAAGGAAATGATCACACTAATAAGTCACAAAATCCGAATGCCAACCAGATCTTCTCACTCTAAAACCAACTCACTCTCAAAACTACTACATCATGGTCCTTCTGGACGGGTCACCCAGTTGGGGTTTCGAGGCCCTTGGTGCAAATATGACAGAGAGTACACTAAAACTCAAATGAAGACACACTTACAGCCAGACTGCAAGGGGAGATGGAAAGTGTTATTTATGCCATAATATTGGTTTAATTCTCATTAAAGTATTTAAGAAAGGAGATCCTAGACTGCAAGTGGTAATTTTCTAAATGTCATGTCCAATAAGCCTTGCCTGACATTTACCAGGAAGCCCCAAACTCTCCAGTGGATTCCTGAACCACCGCATAGCTACTCCTTTACAGTCACTCGTAAATAATGTCGGCACCGAAGCCTGGCCCGGTGGAGCTGCCTGGCTTTGTCAGCCCCACACTTTCTGAACAAGATCTGCAGCTTTCTGCCAGTCTTGTGCTGGGTTAGAGCAGATGAGAAGGGCAAGCAGCGTGGGGATGCAGCTTCCCTGCTGCACCAGGGGAGATGCAGAGCCCCAACTAAGGATTTGGGGCCTGGAGTAACCCCTCAAGCGATGCCTACGAGAAACCTGGAAGTCTTTTAAGAGAGGGAGGGACAGAGATCCTAGGACCATACAGAACAAAGATACACTACAGTGCACTGCCCCAAGGAAAGGAAACACCTTATCTGTTAACTTTACATTTTAAATTATTATTCTTGATAATATAGTTCTAGCTTCATATATGACATTGGAGAAAGATATTTATTCAAGGGAAGGATGGAGCAGTAACTTCTGCAGCAAAAAGGTGCTTTAAAGAGGAGGATTAAAAGAGAGACTGAAGCAAACCACCACCCCAACCACCTCTAAAATCCTCAATGTATCAGGACAAAATATAAGATCTGTAAGGGACTTAGGGATCATTCACTTTGGCCCACCAAGAAAGGAGTCTTGCCCAAGACCACAAGGGAAATCTCATTCATCTCTTACAGTAAAACTTCTTAACCTGGGGGGTGTGACCCCAAAGAGGGGAAGCAGAATCTCGAGGTATGTGTGTCCTATAGTGTTGGGACTAGAGGAGTTAGATGTAGTTACTTATGGGAAGTGGAGAATTGGCATAAGCTAATATGAAGTATGTATAGGGAAATGGAGAGAGGGGCCTAATGGAGGGGGGAGACAGAGAGGGAAGGGAGAAAGCTAGCTGCAGCTGATGGCAAGGTTCTCGGCTCTGGTGAGACACTGAAAGCACAGGCCAGTCTTTTACAGGCCAGATGATGCTACAGGGAGACTATAAGCTACCTCAGCAGACAGACAACCTTTTTTTTTTCCTAACAGTTTATTTTATTTTATTATAGCTTTTTGTTTACAAGATATATGCATGGGTAATTTTTCACCATCGACAATTGCAAAACCTTTTGTTCCAATTACAGACAATCTTGGGAAAAAGCATGAATTAATCCCAACACACAGTGGTAAAGCCCTGGAAGTGAGGCAGTCTATTTACATCTAGAGGGTGAGCAAAAGGGAAAAGAGAGAGAAGGAAGAGTCAGAGAAAGGGAAGGAAGGAAGAAATAATTAACAATAATGGTACAGTAAGGTTAGTAAAGCACTTTCTAAGAAGGGCAGTGCCATAGAAGCCAAGGTGGGGAGATAGTATCTAGAAACAGGGAAGAAGACTGAGAACAGCCACTTGACCCGTCAATCCATGGTTTTGTGTCCTTGTGGAGAGCAATTTCAGCCTGGGAGCAGACACTGCAGGACGGTAAGGAGGGAGGGAGAGGTAAGGTAAAGGGAGCCACAGGTGTGGAATATTTACTTAGGACCTCTCAAGATACACAGGAAATTATGACAATAGGAGCTAGAGTGAGGAAGAGGGTCAAGTAATATTTAACATGTTTGTAAGCCATGAAAGAGAAGATGGAAAAAAGAGATTCAATTAGAGTAAGCTCTCTGCTGTACCCGGGAGACAGAAAGCAGTTTCTGGAAATCCTACAATCTACCCGGTTTGGAGGGGGTGTGTTACAGTACTTATGCAGAAAGAGATCCAAGATTCTGGAGATGAATCAAGGTAATTATAAGTGGGAAGTGATAAGATTATCAGAGACCCTCAAGTCTAAAACCCTTCTTTTACAGAAAAGGAACTTGAGGTCCAGGAAGGTTAAGGGGCTCCCCAAGGTTACACAGGCAATAAGTCTCTCTTCATAGGGCTTAGCTTTTAAGAGAAGGAAGTTTACTGGTTCCTCAAAGAAAAGAAGGAAGGAAAAATGAGAATAAAAATGGAAAACTACTTAGGATTAGAGTTACAGGTGAGAAAACATGGAGTAGGAGAAAGGATGAGCACAGAAGGAGAAAATTCAGTTTACCAAAGTAAAATTATATAGTGTTACATGTAGTATTATAATACTATATACTATTATGTAGTAATGTAATTTTTTTACTCAATGGTTGAGGCAGAGAAATGGTTAGGACTTTGTAATCTATTGGTGGTATTGATGTATGCTGGCTAATTAGGGGGAAACTGTGACTAAAAATCTCACATATACTTCTTCCCTAATCCATTTTCCCTCTAGGCCACATAGAACAACACTGCAATTCTATATTATAATCTTCTGTGTTTGAATTGATATTCTGTTCTGTAGCATCTTCTCGTTCTGACAGCCTGAACATTCCATGTTCTGCAATAGTGATGTTACTCTCAAAAAGAAACAAATGACTTGTAAAGCTCCTGCAGGCTGCATATTGACTTAGTTTTAAAATGTATCATTATCTATGTTTTATTGTACTTTTTATTTATCTTGTTAAGTATTTCCCACTTATATTTTAATCTGGTTTGGGTGGTACTGTGGGCCACAGTTGAATGCCTCTGTCTTACAGTCTCTTTTGCTTTGGCATTCCATTTTCTAGATGTTAACATTCTACCTTTAAGGTTCCTTCCTGCTCTAATCATCCATATCCTGAGATCTCTTTCGATCCGAGGTCCTACCGTTCATTGAACATTGACTGAGTACCTTTGGAGTGTGGAGCACTGTGCTAGGGAAGATACAAAGATAAATATGCCCAGTCCCTGCTCGGGAACATGAGTGACTGGACGATGTGCTCTGGAGTACAACAGGCAACATCAGGCACATACTGAGAAAGACAAACTGCTGTGACATGATGATGATTTAGTACATGACCAAAGCAGGGAGGTGAACTTTTCGAAAGTGTTCATTTATAATAATCATTGAATAATGATGGAGGGAAACAGGTAAAATGCAGAGAGCGGGCTGAAAGTGCGAACAAACATGATATACCACATCTGTTCTCACCGGGGATGCGTCTGAAGATTAACATCTCTGAGAATGCATTAATATGTCAACGAAAATATAGAAGCAGGTGATGATGGTTCAACTAAAGCTGCTTTTCCGCAATACAAGTATTCCTCTGAGCAAAATAACAGAAGAGCAAAGCAGTGAACATTTTCACAAGCCCTGGTCCCTGTGGGGAAGAAAGTCAGTAAACTTAAAGAAAAAAATGTTTCTTGCTCCTGATAGAGGACAGCATAGCTGGGACTGCCGAGCTAGCCCAGAGAGTAGCTCAGCACCAGCTGTCTGGAAGCCCTGGTCAGAGACTTCTGTTCATCCACAGTCCTGCTGGGGCCCCAATAGGAAGAGAGGAGATGCGGTGGGGAGAGCCATGGAGCTGAAGAAACAACACCTGATCAGGGAAGGGAAACCTGCTTTTCCTCCTTGCCTCCCTCTTCTTGTCTTTAAAAAAGAGGAAGCCTTGTGTAGTGGAGAACCCAGGGTCCCAGCCCAGCTCTGCCTCTAACTGGCTAGGTGCCTTTGAACATGGATGGCCCTTCTCCCTGGGCCCCAGTCTCCTCATGAGGGCCCGACAGCGAAGTGGCTAGCCCTTTGTAGGGCTAACATTCTGCATTCTTTGGGTTTTCTAAATACTTATATTCTATGTCCTAATATTCTATGTCTCAATTCCTTCCAATGCTAACTGTTACAAGATCCTTCCCAGCTCTTACATCCTCTGTTGCAACATCAGGTATTATGAAGTCCCTTCCAATACTAACATATTTTGTTTTAGCATTCTATTCTCCAAAGCCCTTTCCAGTCCTGATATTCTGATTCAATTTATCCTGCCCTTGGGTTCCATGTCCAAGGCTAACTTCCCATCCCTCACCCAGGGAAGAGGAAGAGGTACCACAACCTAATGCTGCCGGCCCTCTCTCGGCGTCTGTGATGTGGGTATGCCCTCCATCAGCCCAGATCACCACTCCAATGTGCCTTTTCATCCTGAGGGATGCTTGTCCATGTTATTCTACAAATCTGCCACAGAGGATCCACCTCACATCCTGGAGACTTTCTTCAAGGGAAATGGGGTCAAACTCAAGTACTGAACCATACTTCAGAATCCTTGCAGGATACATATTGACTTGGAAATCACATATGTTTATATATTTCTTTTTTTTTATTAATACAGCAACACATTAAAATCAGATAGGCACTATATTTTCATCTGGTTTGGGTTGTTGGGAGCTCTGTAAACCACATGCAGCCTATCTGGTTGACACTTCTGCTTTAGGATTTATTTTCATATCTTGTCAACTTCAATAAGATATTTGGGGATCTCCTTTTATTTATACATTACTCTATTCATTTGGCCAGCTTATTTCATGCATTTTCTTGATAATATTCCTTCAGTGATTTATAGTCCAAGGATTAACACTGGACTATTAATATTAATGCTACAGCTTTAATAGTTTAAAACCACACCAAGATTTTTGGGATTCCCTTATATATGACAAAAGGTAATTTGGAAGGGAGAAAAGGCACTGGGAAATAGGGAAAGATCAGGAGAGGCTTCATGTGTTGTAAGAAGGTGACACTTAAGTTGGGTCCTGAAGAATACTAGGGGTTCTAAGAGGTTGAGGTCAGGATTCTAAGCAGGGAGACAGCCAGTACAGAGACAAACAAAAAGATTGAATGCCCTATAAGGAGGTTTATGTCTCTCCATTTCTCTTTGAGTCATTTACAACTTTGATTCCTATTGAGGTCAAGGTTTTCCAAAATTTGAAACCATATAGCAATGAAAAATTTATTCAGGAAAAATTTATTATTAAAAAAAATCTTTAAAGCTGCCTATTAGAATAGACTAACATAAAATGCAAAAAAAAACCTCTCAATTTGGAAAACATTCCTAGAAAAATTGGAAAAAATGTTGGCAGAAATTAGATTTAAATTAACAACTCATGTCATAAACAAATATAAGTTTGAAAAGACTACATGACTTGAATATTAAAAATCATATCTTAAAAATTTAAAAGAAAAATGGATGTAATTAATATTTAGGGTATCTTCCTAACCAAACAAAGACTAGGAATCTTTGCAAAAGATAAAAAGATTATTTCAATTACATGAAATTGAAAAGTTTTTGCATGAATAAAATTAACTCAATAAGGATAAGAAGAAAAGTGGCCAACTGGGGGAAAATCTTTGTGTGACCTTTGACTGTGGAATGGCTAAACAAATTCTGATATGTGATTGAAATGAAATATTACTCTGCTATAAAAATGGTAAATATGATGACTACAAAAAGGCATGAAAAAACTTACATGAACTCATGCAAAACAAAGTAAGCAGAAGCAGGGAAATACTATAAACAATGAGTAAAAATCTATAAATGGAAAGAACAATAAAATATTCAAAACTGAATGTTGCAAAACTGTAATGACCAAGTTTTCCCCAAAGAGACATGAATAGGTACCTCCCCCTACTTTTTTGGAAAGGAATAGAGTGGTGAACAAGGGTGTGAAAACTAATGGTAATATCAGTCTTGATCAATACATTGGGTTAGTTTTGCTAAATTGTGTTCATTTTCTCTTTTTTATTCTTTTGCTATAATAAACAACCTTCTGGGAAGGAAAGGAGGAAAATTACCTATTGGGAAACGTGATATGAAATAAAAAAGCCCCAAATTTATTATTATTTTTTTTAGAAAAGATCTTAACATTAGGAAATACTGTGGGATCATTAAAAGCACTGCACAATTTCCTAAATACCATCCAACCAGCTCTCTTTCCTCATAGTCAATTTTGGGGACAATTTGTCCATCTTCAGGATCTCTTCCAGATCACAGATATATATACTACTGTACTAACTCAATGCACTGTTCATCCAGAAGCATACAGTCTGGACAACAGGCATTCATCATCCATCTAGTTAATTTTGTATTAGTTTGATCTCTTTTACATAATGTTACATTTTATTGATGAGTCCCTATAATATTCTGGGTTTGATGAAATCAGCACAGCATCATCAGCAAAGTAGAAGCATCTGGACCAGATGCTCACAGGCCCTCAAAAACTCCTACTGCAGGAGAACTAGATTAAAATGTAATTAGGAAATGTTTAACAAAATAAGTACAATACAATAGAGATAATGTTAAATTTCAAGTTTCCTAAATCAATATGAAGCCTTCAGGGATGTATTTCTATCTGAGTTTGACAACACTGATCTGAAAAAGTTCATCATATATATGGGAACCCTTCTTCTCGAAACTCTGTGTTGAAAAACTCTCTATGGCAGTGATGAATATACATCTCCCTGTGTTGTTTGAAATAAATCAGCAGGCCAGAATGACAAGAATAATTCAGAGGCCATTTTTCCAATGGGGTCTTTGGAAAGCACTTGGTGTCTGAAGTATTGAGGAAACCATCCAGGTCAAAGTCTCTGTATGTTAAAGAGCTTCTCAGTCCTATAATCAAGAATTTTATCTTGATAATTATAACACAATTACCCAAAGCCATTGAGCCCCCAGCATGAGAAGCCACTCAAATCCCAAGGCAGTGGCAATGATCCCACTAACCCTAAGAGGATGAGTGTCCCACTTCCGGGACTCAAGTTCTCTGATTCCTCCAACTGTAACCTCCTTTCATTTCTTTTCTTCTGCTACACCTCCTCTTAAAACTCTTCTTTGTTCTCCCTGTGGCTTACAGCCATTCTGCCCCTCAAAGCTCTCCTAGGCCATCATCTGGCTTCCCGTGCCTTCCCCTTACAGATAGCTAATTCAACATTACATCAGCGACCCCTCTCAAAAGCCTTGCCTTTCATCGTACCACTGCTCAGACCTTATCAATCCCTGCTCTAGTCCTTCCCCAGCATTCATCTCTACTGAGCCTGCTGCTGAATGGTGCTGGAGGAAGCCCCCAACTCTGCTGACTGGACCCCACCAGGCTGTGCTATCTTACTGCAACTGAGCCTTCACTGAAGCAAGGTAATCCTTTTATTCTTCACTTACTTTCTACCCTCTCACCCTGCCCACATTGGCTATTCCAAACCTTTCTTTCTCTCCTTAAGCCTCCCCTACCATCTTCTGTCCTTTTCTCTCAGCAAAACCTCATATTTTACTGAGAAAAGAGAATCATTCTACCTGATCTCCCAACTCTCACCTACTCTATGTCACAACTCTTGACATCATTCTAGTTTCTGATGAAAAGCTATTGGTTTTTTTTGTTTGTTTGTTTGTTTTTTTTAATGAGGTCAATTACTTGTACTACTGATCTTATCCCTTTCTAGTCCCTTCTAGCAGGTTATCCCTTCAATCATCCCTGCCTTCTTTAATCTTCACTATCTCTTTATATTTGAGAGTATTCATTACTACCTAAAACATCCCTAGATATCCCCCTTCTCTTTAAAAAAAAAAATGACCTACCATGACTTATTATATCTCTCTTCTTCCACAGTTAAACTCTTAGAAAAGCCCCCTATATTTACTGCCTTCATTTCTGCTTCTCTCATTTATTTTTCAACCCTTTTATTATTATTCAATCGTTCTTCAGTCACATCCTACTCTTTGTGACTCTTGGGATTTTCTTGGCAAAGATACTGGCATGATTTGCCAAATCCTTCTCCAGATAATTTTACAGATGAGGAAAATGAGGCAAGCAAGGTTAAGTGAGTTACACAGGGACACACAGTAAGAATCTGAGGCCAGATGTGAACTCAGGAAATGACTGTTCCTGACTCTGTACCCTTTACATTTGCTTCTGACTTTATCAACTGAACTCTTCAAAGTTATCAATGATCTTTTAATTGCCAGATCATGATACCACTGACCACCTTCTCTTCCTGGATACTCTTTTTTTTCTGAATTTTTATGATAGTGCTCTTCCTAGATTCTTTCTCCTACTTGTCTGGCTGTAACTTCTCAAGTTTCCTTTGGCTAATCATTAACCATTCCTTGCTCCCTAAGCAAGGGGGCTTCTAAGACTACTTCAATTCTTTCTGTATACTAGGGTTAAGCTTTTTGGCATAACAGGCTGGTGAATCCCATAAATCCTTTCTAGAATAACTTAAAATGTACATCATAGAAATACAATCATCAAAATATTTTTTAAAAACAAGTGAAAAACTCTCACTCTAGGCTTACATGAGAATCTGCATTATGCTATGAATTATAAAAGGGGAAATTCAGCTTACAAACACTGGGAAAGCCTCTGGGTTAGTTTCTATGGTGTCAGCCAAACTGCTCTCAGGTTGGGGAGGCACTTAACCCTGGGCAGGGCCACAGATGAGCCACTTGTGTGGTCATTTACATCCTGTACCCTCTGCATCTCTGAGCACCCCACGCCTTGGAAGCCATAAAACAAAAAATGCCCCTTTGCAACCATCAAGCTCTGCTAAATGACAAAGGAGTACTTTAACAGAGTGAAGAAGACAATTGGTTTCTTTATTCTAAAGTGCTCATGGCCAGACATCTATAAGGTAAGGTTCTGGGAAACTGGCACTTCAGAGGCTGTAAGGCACTCTTCAAACATCTCAGGTAAGATACCCATATCCCACTACTGGGCAGCAGCTGTTTACCTCCCTACCCCACTGATGAGGGCTCAGGGGAAGATAGAGGGCAGGGCAGGCTCAAACTCAGAGGAATAAAAACACTCATGGGTAGAAGGATGGTTTTATTTGGTTCCCAGCAGGGCAATGCCTCACACCCTCAACATCATCTCTGTGGAAGTGAGGACGTGAGCTGTCTTGGCCCCTCATCATACTTGTATCTTCATTACTATGGTGGGTCCAAAATTTCTGCCTGGTTTGATCCTGGTCAGGAAGAAGGACCTAATTGTTGAAGGAGGAATGCTGGCAACCTTTGAAGGAAGAATAATCATTCCAGAGAGAGAGTGGAGAGAAAAGTCAAACATGTCTGGTTATATGCTCTAAATGCCAAAATAGTCCATTAAAAAGAATTCAGAAAAAGGACAAGGTAGAATTCCATAGCCTTAAATTTGTCAGAAGAATTCAGCCCAAGCCGTTAGGATTCTTACAAGGTGCTAAGTCACTGAAATTGATAGAAGACAATAATTATCTAATTTAGCATGGTTCAGTATGATTGATCTGATCCTACAAGGAGATATTACGGGCCAGAACTTGAGACAAAGATAATGTACTTAGTTCACGCCTTTAAAGGAGTTCATACCTTTAAAGGAGTTCACTCATTGGTTCACACATTAGACTTCACACCTTTAGAGAGCATATATAAGGAGGAAAGGAAAAGCCTGCTCATGGACTTCCAGGAGATTTACAACTAGGATTGACTTCTGGGAGATTCATAAACCCACAGAAACCCACAATCCCATTCTTGGAGGCAGAGTCAAGATTCATTCCAACTTCTACCTTTGTGCTTGCTGGAGACATTGGGAGGATGAAAGGCTGAAGCTGGTTGGAGGCTGAAGGACAAACCTTTGGATTCAGAGACATTTGGAGGGAGCTCTTGGAACCAAGGAGAGAGATAGGCCTCTATTAAAGCTAACCAGGCCCCAGGAAAAGATTCAAGACTTTGAAGGAAACAATAAAGGATTTGGATTTTAACTCCTGGCTGCATTTGAGGTGATTAAACTGAACTGAAACTAAGGCTGCTCCCAGAAGCTCCCCAAGAAACCTGCTCCCAGAGAATGATCACAATTTAAAGAAGAGAACATTACACCAAGCGGGTGAAGAAATTCTCAAGGAGAACATTTTGATAACACAGATACAAAAGATTCTGATTTCCTAAGTTAGTTGTCTAGAGAGAGAGAGAGATGCAAATCCAGTGAACTCATTCACAAATGAGGAGTTTTTAGGTCACCTATAAAACAAAGACCAAGGCTGGATAACCAAAGATAAGTCAAAAGAGTAGCATGGTCAGGAGTTCTGAAAGTCAACATGAACTATGGCTAGCAGGGAAATGTGAAGAACTCTTAACTGGGTTTTGCCTGCTTTGATGATCTCTTTGATACTGACTCAAAATTGATTTCAATCTGGCCCCTCTATCTTCTGACCCTTGGGATGAGTACCCCATTTCCCTGGGAGAATACCCTTGCGGGTTTTTGGTTTGTTTTAACAAAATCAACAGATTTCTGGCCTGCGTGAATCATGACGCCTCAGCCCACACTATGGGAAACTTCCTCCCCTGAACCTCCACTGTGGTACATTAAGTGGTACACTTAAGAGAAACTGTAATAACTATGTGTCTCTATCTTGCGTCGGTGTAGAGGTAGCTTACCTTAATCATCTGAGAGAGGTCACCTGCATCAGCCAGCTCCAGGACAATGTTCAGCTCACTCTCTTCAATGAAAGAGTCCAAATATTTAATGATGTTTGGGTGGTTCAGTTGCTGCAAAGAAAAAAATAAAAAACAGCAAAAGGTGAGGGACACAAGGTACCAGGGTCTGAGGCTTCAGAATCAATATATGACAGAGACTGTGAAATCTGGGGACTCGGAGTCTTGGCTGAAAGACAGCTTTATAATTCAGGCAGATGTTCAAACATCTTTTTGACCCTCGTTCAGGCCTTCAGTGTCCGTCACCTGAACTACCATCACTTTGTAAATGATTGCCTCTCTCCAATCAATTCTCCCCAGAGTACTCAAAATCATCCTTTTAAGGCACAGATCTGACCATGTATTTGTCCTGCTCAAGAATGTTCAGCAGTTCCTTCTTGCCTGTGTAATGTGGCATTCAAAGGCTTCCAGATCTGACCCAGACTAGCTTCCCAGACTTATTTCACATAGGCTCCTCTTGTGTTCCAGCCAAGCAGTCCCTGCCTGAGTGATTTTTGCACTCAGTCTCTCAATCCTTCCTTCAAGGCTCAGCTTAGGAGGCTCTTCCTGGAAAAGCCTTTCCTGATCACTGCCCGAGTTGTGGGTGCTATGATATACCGCTCCATCACATGGACCAGAGAAAGCTGAAAGAGCATGTTATAGAAAGACCAGCCATGGATGAAGAACCTAAGGCCCAAAGAGATGCCATGCTTGACCAAGGAAGAAAGCTAACAAATGGCAGAGATTAGGCTTCCAAGACAACAATCTTCCTCCTATGCCATTCTGTTTCTATCTAGGGAGGGCTTAACCAGGATCTAGATTCCTGGTTACAGATTACAATTCATGAGATTGTAAACTCCATAAAGGCAGATACATTTTTTATCTTTTCCAGTCACTTAATATGTTTGTCCCACTGAGGTAAGTTTGAATGGAATAAGAATGTGTTGAACTGAATGGTACTGACTTTGTGTGAGATGCTTCGTCTTTCTAGCCTCAGTTCTTGACTTTTTCCACTATACTCCAGCTGCTTCAGTTTCCTAATTTGTGAAATGAAAGAGTTAGACTACATAATCTCTAAGGCCTCTTCCAGCTGACATTTTGTATTCTAACTTCTAACATACAAAGATCTTCTAGCTCTAACATGCTGTTTTAAGGCCCTTTCTAGTTCTAAGATTCCAAGACACACTTCCAATTACAGATGCAATACATCTCAGGAATAATCAGTCAGTAGGAAGATAGGATTTAATTTACATAAAACTTTTCAGGAACATATCTCCTATATGAAAGAGAATGCTCCTCCCACAAAAAGAAAACAAAACATTTCTTTAGCTTGACATTTCTTTGGCCTGGGACCATCCCCCCATGTCTCCTCAATGTCCTTGGGTTATTTAGATATAGCTGTAACTACCACCAACGTGGGAGCTATCAATTAAGGAGAGAGATGAGTCACAGGTATTGATCTGACAAGTTATTAGCTTCCCAGCAGCAAGGAAAGCGAGAGCCTACTACTGCCACTGACAGAAGTATGGGAACGGGTCCCTCCAACTCCTCCCCAGTCCCCCAACAAGACCCTGAATAACCCTGCCCCCCCCAGGGGCCCAGCTCACACCTGCATCCAGTTTTCTGAAATGCTGACCAGCACAATGAAAAGGGGTTTCCTGAGTTGACATAGAGAACTTCCCCGTTCTCAGTGATTGGCTCAGCTCCCCAGCAGCCCAATTCTCTCCATCGCCAGAAAGATCTGTCATATTTTGTTGTGTCCTTCACAGAAGGACCGATATACATTTGAAAGAAATGCCCTATAGGCAGCATTAACAAAGATATCCCCTGTGAATTGGCAATACAACCCGATTTACCCAACTGGCTTCTTAGCCCAGGCTGAGCTGTGGCTGCTTGGATGGAGGAAGTACTAGAAAAAACAAAATCATAAGATTTGAGTTCAAGTTTTGTCTCCTGGCAGCTGTATGACCCTCTGAGCCTCAGTTTCCTCATCTATAAAATGGGGAAAATTAATAGTTGCCCTTCCAACTTTATAGGTTTGCTTCTTAGAAAACATTTTGTAAACTATAATATGGCAAAGCAATGTGAGCACTGAGCACCATTTATCTCAATATGAAAAAAAATGCAAGGATTTTAGAAATATCATCATGGGTCATTTTCAGCATAATACGGTGGGAAGGATTTTTGAATGAGAGGGACTCAGTTCAAATCTCATACCTACCACTTGCTATCCCTGAGACCCAACAAGTAACTTAATCTCTTTAGTTGTCAGTTCCTTAATTTGTAAAATAAAGGTGTTGGACTAAATTGGAACTGATTTGCCTTCCAATTCCAAATATGTGATTTTTTTTTTTTTTTAAACACAGGGCTGTCAAGAAATAGGGTGTGCAAAATAAAAGAACACATAATGATCTCAAAATCAACAGACCCAATTCAACTTCCAGGACCCACATTTACTGGCTGTCTGGCTCTGGGCAGGTCATAGCCTCTCTAGACTCAGTTTCCTCATCTTTAAAATGGAGATGATGATAATTACACTGTGTACCAACTTCAAAAGGATATTGTAAGGAAAATTTTCTGCTTAATGTTAAAAACAAAACAAAACAAAAAACCATAGAAATGCAATACAAACTCTACAAAATGCTAAACTATCATTGCTATCTTACAAAGCATGAGAAAGAAGCACAGAATGTCAGAATAGGAAAGGACCTTAGAGATCATATAGTCTAATTACCACCACTAACCATATAGAAGAGGAAAAAAGGAGGCTCAGTGGCTTGTTTAGAATCAAGGACCAGGACAAGAACAAGAACTGGGAGATATGGCAGGGAGAGAAGTTGTCAAGTAGAATCCACCAAAGAGTCCCATTCTTCAGAACCCCAGGGCCAGATCCTTTTCCCCTTTTCCTTTTTTTCATTGTTATGTAGTTTCTTCTGTCCTTTCTGGCCTCAGGTAACCTAGGAGAGCTTTGCCAAACTTCTGGCCAATTAACAAGAAGCAAGTCCTCAAGGTAGCAAGAGGTAGGAAAAGGTGTGTGTGTGGGGGAAGAGTTAAAAAAAAAAAAAACAACCCAAAACAAAACAAAATCCTACTGAATATTCAAATATCTATGTTCAGCCACAAAGGAAAATAAATAAATAAGATGGGGAGAGAGTGGCTCAATCACAAATCTAAAGCTCTACTCTGAGCTAAGAGCAGCCAAACCCTGCCCTCAGGCCTAAGCAGAGCCAAACATACATTTTTGATGTTCTCTGGGAAAGAATATTTCAGAGCACCTGTCACTTTGCATGCAGAACCCAAGAGGGGAGAGAAAATACATCCATATGTATAAGGCAGAGATGGGGACCAGATGATGGTTTGGTTTTATGTTGATAGTGTTTTTTGCTTCTAACTTGGGAAGAGACTGAAACAGTCTACAAGGTGTAGTGGAATGAAGACTGGATTCAGAGGCTGAGGCTTTGGGTTTGAAGTCTAAATTTTGCTAATCACAATCTGTGAGATATCAGAAGAGCCACCCCATCTCTCTGGCTTTCAATTTTTTCCATCTGTAAAATGAAGGAGTTGGATCACAAGAAATTTGAGAACGGGACCCTCAGAGTGCCAATGCTCTGGAGATAAATAAAGGAAGGAGGGATGCTTTTTGCCTTCACAATGTGGATTATAACACTGTAAAAGAGTCAAAGAATATTTAAAATCGTGGAACCTGAGAGCTAGAAGGAGCCACAAAGGGCATAGAGTCTAAACCTTGTCTGAGTGTGAGTCCTAGCTCCAACAGGACAGTCACAGTCAGCTAGTTTCCATTCAAAGACCAGGGAGCTCACTACCTTACACAGCAGTTCTGGTGGGGAAGAAGAGGGCTGGTGTTTATTTTCCCCAGGCACGGAGCCCAAACCTGACTTTTTTTTGGGGGGGGGGGCACTTCTCTCTACTGAGAGGACCTCATTGTCTGAGTTTCATGCCGTTCCCCTCCTTACCTCAGAGGGTAAATATCTGGCCTTGAAGTCAAAGGACCAGACAGAAACCCCACCTGTGAAGCTACCTAACCTTAAACAAATAACCAAACTTCCCTGGCCTTCAGTTCCCTCTTCTGTAAAATGGGGTAAACTAGAAGGCTCCAGGTCTTGCAGGCTTATAAAAATGTGCATTGTTGTTGCCGTTAATGATTCTCCCCCTCCCCCCCACTAAGGTCAGATCAGGACCACCTCCACCATTTTCCTGATTATCTAGTTAACAGGATTACTATTTTTATAACTACAAGACCCCGCATGAGTTTCCTTTTCTGAGCAAAAGTTTCCATCACGGATAAAATGAGAATAATATTTGTATTGCATACCACACAGGGCCACCGTGAGGATAAAATGTGCTAATTCATGGACGTGGATGTGCTTTGTACTCATGGAGTACTATTATAAATGTCAGCTCAAATATGTCAGACATAGGCTCATACAGGAGGAACACAGGCTCAGGGACATTCCCAGGGATAAATTAGAATATCCTAACACTTTGCATAAGAAATCTTACCTTTAAGAGGTCAATCTCTTTAATGCAGTCTTGTCTGGCTTTGGCATCCATCATTTCAAATATCTTTAAAAGAGACACAAAACACCTATTTTAGAAACCAGAGAGAATAACAGAAGATATAAAAGATCACAAGTAGCTAGTACTTCATAGTTCACAAAGCTCTTTCATCCCCGAGAGAGGCAACGTGCTACAGTGGATGGGGGCTTCAAAGCTGGGAAGACCTGGCTTTAAGTTCTGTCTCTGACACATTCTGGCTGTGAGATCTCAGGCAAATCACTTTTCTAGTCAACTCTTCAAGATTATAAATTGCAGAGAAGGTACCAAGCTGCATTAAGAGAAAATTTTCTCATTTGAGAGGTAACTATATCAATGAAATTACAAGTCTAGTCCTTATCCCTATCCCACAGGGATAAGGAGTGAAAGTCATATTATTTCTGGTTTAGTAAACTGGGGTGAGGGCAGCTAGATGGCTCAGTGAAAGAGTACTGGACCTGGATTCAGGAAAATCTGAGTTCAAAGTAACCCCAAACACTTATTAGAACACTTAGCTGTATGACTATAGGCAAGTCATTTCACCTTTGTTTGCAGTAATCCACTGGAGAAAGAAATGGCAAGCCACTCTAGTATCCCTGCCAAGAAAGCCCAATGGACAATATGACCCAGAGGGTCACCCACAAAGATCTGGACACAACTTAACAACAACACAACTGAGATGAATCTATGATTCAAATTTCTCATATGAGGCACTTAATGAATGCATGAGAAATAGATGAATCTTCTGATTATATGCAGGTATTAGTAAATCTATCATGAAATTTACAACTAAAACACCAAAGTCATCCAAGACATGTCATTTAAAAATGTGTTTCTTTGGCCATTCAATTCAAAATGGCTTTTTCTTCCCCAGGTCTAGTTTACAGATTTTTAGATCTGGAAGGGATCTCTGAACACAGAATGTTAAATCACAGAATATTTAGAGCTGGAAAGGATTCAGACCGTTGAATGTTAGTGTTCAGCATGGTAGAGCTCTATGTGACCCTTTACTGATCATTCTCTAGCTAAACATTCTTTTCTGAATGGACATCATTCATGGAGGGGAAGTGACTTGTTCCTTGACTCCCAATCCAGTGGTCTTTTAACTCCATCCATCATGTGCTTCTACATGAGCTTGTAATTACCAGAGTAATAAGCATTAACATTCACTTCATAACTCTATATGAACAAATCAGGGGACTGTTGAAGCTCTGCTAAAGAATTAAAGGGAGATTTAGTTGAACAAAATGATGTTTAAACCTGCCACATGTGCAATGAGTTTACTGTTTCTCACTCATGACTCATATGTGAATGTTTGTGAAATGCACAGAGAAGTATTTTCATTTTCTAAAGGGGAGTAGGATGGAAAATTATTTTATTAATAATGATGATGGTAGCTAGCATTTATATAGTATTTTAAGATTTGCAAAGTGTTTTATAAGTATTACTTCATTTTATATTCACAACCCTGGAAAGTAGGTGATACTGTTATCCCCATTTCACAGATGAGAAGACTGAGATAGAGTTTAAGTGACTTGCCTAGGAGCAGACAACTAGTAAGTATCTGAGGCTGAATTTAACTCAGGTCTTCCTGACTTCATGTTCAGTACTCTTTCAACTGCAGTTCTGTTTTACTTAAATTTATTCTTTGGCCTGCAGTTTATTAAAAAGAAAAAAAAATGAACTAAAACTACTCTAACATCCCTTCTACAGCAAACATTCTAGTTCCAACATTCCTTCTTGTTGTTCAGTTATTTCACTCATGTCTGAAGGTATTCTTGGAAAAGATCCTGGAGTGGCTGCCATTTCCTTTTCTAATCCGTTTTACAGATGAGGAAACTGAGGCAAACAAAAATTAAGTGGCTTGCCCAAGGACACACAGCCAGGGAGTGCCCGAGAGCAGTTCTGAACTCAGGAAAATGAGTCTTCTTGACTCCAGATCTGGTACCCTATCTACTGTGGATGTACCTGCCTAACAAACCGCCCAGTTCAAACACTATGGGCTCTTTAAACTTTGTACGTCCTGAGCTTTCTCAGCTCTCATGCTCCGGGGAACATACTGCATTCCCAGGTCCCCTTTAGCTCCTACATTCCGTGTTCTGAACTTTCACAGTTGACCTCACACCCCCAGCTCTTCCTTAGTTGGTGCAATGCTTGCTCCGGGAAGGTGTGTTTTGTTGTCTCGTATTCGTGATTACACTTGACTCTCTCAGGGCTCACACACATGCTCCAAGATCCCATCCCGGTGTGACATTCTGCATTCTCCAAGGCCTCCTCCTTAGTGCCGACACAATTCTGAACAAGCAGGTGTCACAGGGGCAGATTTGAAGGGAGGCTGCACTCAAGTTGAGAATTTAAATGATTTCCTCTACAACAACGCAGTGAAAGGATCCCAGGGAAGCCAACAACAGTCTCTAGAATGGCTGGTGACCAGGGATAATCTCTTGAGGCAGGAACACTTAGTCTGGACTTTGGAGATGACTTGGACCACCCTCGGTGCCGTGCAGAACTGTTCCTCCCGCATTCCAAGCCTCCAAGCTAACAATTCCAACCACAGAGGACTCACTTCTGTTCAAAAGGGCTCATAGTCAAAGTTGGGTGAGTCCTCGTGCCCAGACACACCCAGAATAATAGTAAGGGGAAGTATATATCCCTATATTGGCTGGAGTGGGGAGAGAGAATGGGCCAAAGAGAAGAAACCAGCCTCCATCCTAAAATGGTTACCTGGACCTTCTTCAGAGCCACGGTTTTCCTGTCCAAGAGGCACGTTGCTTTGTAAACTTCACTGAACTGCCCTCGGCCTATCTTCTTTTCTATCTGGAAGTCAGCTAAGGTACAGCGATAGGGAAACGAAGTCAAATGTCTCTGAGAAAGAGAAAAAAACGGAGCAAGAGTGAAACAACGAGATGAGAGTTCCAACTTTGTCACAGCAGGTGGCGGTTCCGGCTGGTGGCCGGCCTGTTTGCTGAGGAGGAGGCCGCAGTGGCCCTCCACACTGGCGGTTAATTGAGAAGGGTGGGCCCTTGGTCAGGAGGAAAAGGCTGCAAGAACTGGGGTCAGAGAGGAGTTCAGTGGGAAAAAATATAACCATAGGAGGAGCCCCCAGGGCTACAAAGCCTTCACCTGGTCCTGACAACAGCCCTGGGAAGCAGCTAGGGAGGTTCCGAAGTAGCTGAAACACCCCCCCGTTCTGTCGTCCTGACATTCTGTGCTCTAAGGGCCCTTCCAGCAGTGACCCTGTTCTCTGGTCACAGAAACACAGAGGGAGAGGAGGGACCTCCAGGGCTATCAAGTTCAACCCACAGCTGAAAAAAAATCCCCTTACAGCATTCCAGCAAGAGGTCAAAGAGGAGCACCCACTGCCTTCCAAAGGAGCCCATTCCACGTTTAGATAGCTATCATCTTTAGGAAGTTTTTACTCATCTCAGACCTAAATTTGTCTCAACTTCTACCCACTGCTCCTAGTAAAGTCCTTGGAAGCTCAATAGAAATCCAATCTCTCTCCCAAAGCACAGATCTTCAAAAACCTGAAAATATTTATTCCTCCCCTTCAAAATCTTTTTTTTTGGGGGGGGGTGGGGAAGAGCCAAACATTCCCAGATCCCCTGACTGATCATTTCCAATAACAGGGAACTCTTTATTGTCCAAATTGGCCCTTTGAAAATGGGAGAAGGTTCTTTATCCAGACAAGTATGTACAGCTATATAAATTGCTGCCACTGATACAGCACTTTAAAGTCTGTGAATTATTATTATTATTACTATTATTTATTTTTTTTTACAAATTTTAACTCATTTTATCATCACCCCAGGAGGCAGTGTTATAATTATCCCCATTTTATAGATGAAAAGACTGAGATAGAGCAGTGAGGAAATTACTCAAGGTCACACAGCTATAGTTAAGCCCCTGAGGGCAGTTCTAAACAGAGGTCTACTTCTCCAACAATTGTAGCAGCTTGTCTTGAAAACCTGTACCACTCTGGACTATCCAATTTATTATCATCATCTTTTCTACAATGTGGTTTTCAGAACAAATAATACCCTATATGTGGTTTGACCAGGGCAGACTACATTGAGATTCTCATATCCTTAGTCCTGGTCACAATATCTCTCAATGCAGTCCAAGGTCAAGCTCACTTCTTGGCTGCCATATCACAATGTAGATTCATACTGAGTTCATAGCACATTCAAAATGGTCAGACTTTTTCAAGCAAACTGCAGTCTAGCTGTACCTCCCCAACCTTGTGCTTATAAGAACTGATTTTCAATTCAAATATAAGACTTCACATTCATCTGTGTTGAATTTCATTTTATTAGATTCAGCCCAACATTTTTAACCTGTTGAGGTCTTTTGGGATCCTGATTCTTATAACGTTATTACATGAACCATCACTTCCACCCACATCTGTATCATCTACAAATGCCATCTCTTCTTTTATCCAGTCACAAATCACTGTTCAAAACACTAAATAGCAAAAAGATTACTGAGCTACTGGACTACAATGAGCACCCAATGCCTATTTGGTGGGTCTAGCCATTCAGCCAGTTCAGGAGCTCTTGAATGTGTTTGCTGTCTTGCAGTGCATCCACAACAAGAAAATAAGAGACTTGATCAAATGTTTTACTAAAGTCTAGGCAAATATACCTAAGGGGCTGAATTTGAAAAACTCAATAAATATTTGTCAAAGAAATAATTTTTATGTATGAGATATTAAAAATACAAAGACAAAATGGATATTTTTACATTTGAAGAACTTATATGTTACTGGCCCTACCAATCTAGTAATTCTTGACTAAAAGAAAGGAAATTATATTATATTATATGACCTATCTTGAAACCAGGCTGACTTTTGGTTAGCACAACTTCCTTTTCTATAGGCTCATTAACCATTCCTTTGGTAATATAAAATAATATTTTACCAGGAACCAAAGTTACACTCACTAGTATATAGTTTTAAATTTAGATTCTCTTCTCTTTTTTAAAAAACTGAAATGGTATTTCCCCTTCCCCAGTCCTATTGCACCTCTTTCATTTTTCATCATTCAAAGATGGTGGTTAAACAATAACAGACACTAGTCCTTTCAGTAATCAGGATGTAACTCACCTGAGTCCAATGAACTGAATTCAAAGGCAGGCTTTCCTACAATCTCCTTCTACTTCTCTTAGATTTCAAATGACTTACATTACATTATTTTTTGCTTTCTAGCCCAAAGATCATTTTCCTTAGAAGAGAAAACAGGAACAAAAAGGGGGAGGGAGGAGTTGAAGCTTGCCTTCTATCCAATCATCAATCAATCCTTCCAGAGCAACAATCTTATCCCTTCTTTGGTCTTCTTTTCTTCAAATATCTTTTGAAAAAAAAAAAAAAAACCCTCTTTTTTTTGTCCTTAGTTTTTTTTTCCAGCCTCAGTTCATTCTGAACATTAGCACTCCTGACACTACTATTGTAAGGCTTTTGAATTCATCTATTGTTACCTGTCTTTGTTTTATGTTTTAGACACATCTTTTAAAAATCGAAGTTGGTCAGTAAGTTCCTTGTACAGCTGCATTGGTCTCTTTAAGACATCTCTCCCTTTTCATCAGAATTGTTTCTTTTTTTGTACCTTCAAAATTTTATCTTGAGGTTTCCTATGTATTTGTGCTGGCTACCAGAGAATTTTAATCCATGACATGATTCATATCCTTTTTCTGAAACCTTATAAGTTAAAACAGAGGGTATACCATTCAGGCTACATTTAGTTTTCTTCTTCTCTGTCACAAACTCCACAATGTAATAGTTACTTCCTTCAAGGTTCCCATAATTTCTACTTAAACAACCAGTTCCTCTTTACAATTGAAAATTAAGCTCATAAAAGCAATGTTCCCTCATTGCTTCCTCTATCTTTTGAAAAACAGTTTGTGCTTCTATGTTCTATGAATCTATTATTCTTAGAAATTCTAATTGGTAGCATTGTAAAAGGAAGATGAAACTATTATTCCAAATTTTAGAGTCCTAGGATATAGGAAAATTATCATTATAATAGACAGAAATGCTCCCCAGTAACATGTCCCCCAGAATTCCTTGCCCCCAGCCTTTCCCATAAAAAGGTCTCTGTGGCCCCACTTCCAAGGTATGTCCACGTATTAGCTCTTTGTGTGATTCTCTAAGTGGATGTTCAAAGTCCAAATATAACCAGAAAAGTATGCACCCTGATGGGATCTGCATACAGATAATTATCAATTCCAGCCAAGGCAAAAATGTCACTGTGTCAGAGAATTCTGTCAGTGTTGTAATGAAGGGAGGCATGGAGTTGTGAATTTAACTTCAGGCCATCATTCTCTTCATAAGCTCTCTCAGCTGAAGTGCCCACGAAGAGCATCTTCAAATAAAGTGACACTCCCGGTAATTATTTTCAATACTTCAAAGTCAAGGTTAGCTCAACTTTTATCTTTAGGAGAGAGAAAAAGAATTGGCTTCCTAAACATCACTGATTACACAGCTCCATGAAATTGATTTTTATAATTCATGGCGGGAGGCCCAAGATTAGAATTTTAACTGACATAGAGGTTTATGGAACCAGGTTAACTTAAAATTGGCATTTATATGGAAAGGTTAGTCCTGGGGAATTGGGAAATTACTTAGGTCTTGAATTTCTCTTTAAGGCTTAATAGCGTAAACTGATTTGTGACTTCCTCAAAGGCAAGATGTCATAGTGAATAAAGTGCTAGATTTGGAATTAGAAAGACCCAGGTTCAAATTCTACCTCAAGATACTAGCTGTGACCCTGAGCAATTTAACTTCTCTCAGTTTTCATCTCTGTAAAAGGGATAATAATGCTTCTAGTACTTAACCCTCATTGTAAGGTCCAATCTTACAGCATTAATAATAGGCATAAATTTCAGCTATTGCTAACCTTTCTTTTGATCTAGAATACCATTTTGTACTTCTCTTATATACTAATTAATTATATTTGATTCTGCACAATAGCAAATCATTTTTTCCTATAACAATTTTAAGGTTTTTGTTGTTCAGTTATTTCAGTCTTGTCAGACTCTGTGGCCCTAATGGGATTTTCTTGGCAAAGATACTGGAGTAGTTTGCCATTTCCTTCTTCAGCTCATTTCACAGATAAGGAAACTGAGGCAAACAGGGTAAAGTTATGTGAACCTGGGAAGAGGAATCTTCTGGACTCCAGGCCAGCAATCTACCCCATTGTGTCACCTAGCTCCCCCCAATTTAAGGTTATAATTTTGCAAGGTTATCATAAAAGATGGGTGGGAGACCATGTCCTTATTCCTTTTAAAGCTGAGGACAATGTTTTAAAATCTATCTACCACAGAGTTTATGGCAGCACTCAGAGATATCTTATCTAAACTCCTCATTTTATAGATAGAGAAACTGAGGCCTACGGGTAAAGTTACACAGAGGCCCAAAGTTACAAGATGTGAACCTTGTTTCTCCAACCTCCAAATCTAATATTCTTTCCATTATACTATGTCGCCTTACAAAAGAAAGTGCTTAAAAAACAACAACATTAGATAAATAAACATACAAAAGATATTTACAACTTCTCCTGGCAGGTAGGTGGCACAGTTGGTGGAGGGCTAGCCTTGGAATCAAGAAGACCCAAGTTCAAGTTCTGACTCAGACATTTTACTAGCTGTATGATTTCTCTGCCAAGTTATCTCTCAGCCTCAGTCCCTAGCTCACTAGGTTGCTGTGAAGATCACACAAGATAATATGTAAAATGCCTTGTGGACCTTAAAACACTATAAATGCTACCTGTGATTATGATATTATTCTACTACCCTCCAGTTCAGTCATAGACAACATCTTGGATTCCTTCTCACACTGAAGAGTCTAAATCTCTAAAAGTATACAAAGATTCACAAATTTCTCAATTAGTTCTCTGAATCTGAGAATTGCCAAAATCACATACAGTGTGTGACAGAGCTAGGATCTGAAACCAGGTTTTCTAAAATCCAGCTGAATGAGCTTTTCACTAGAGCATATATTATCAGAGTAATTTGCCCATCACCAAAGGTCTTCCCCAACTTCTTCTATACCCTTGTCTTTTTCCCCCTTTGTTTTATTTTTCAATTAATAATCATTTATTTTCTCTCCTCTCCTAATTTAAAACAAAAGCAAAAACCTTCCAACAAATGCACCTAATCAAGCAAAACAGATTCACATGATGTTCATGTTGGTGTCTTATTCTGCCTCTGAATCTGATACTCTCTTGGAAAGGAGGTAGATGGCCCAGATTATCATCCTTTCTCTGGAAATACTATTGCTCACTGTGTTCAGGGTTCTTAAATCACAACCTGGTTATCCAACTATCAGGGCTGTTCTTCTTCGAGGAGGGGTTGGACTAAATGTCCTTTAAATTCTCTTCCTGCTCTGGGACTACTAACTTATTTAAGATACAAAGCAAGGACAAGAGATAGCATTCAGAACTATTCAGTCCACCTAACAGCTTCATACAGAGCACACAAATGCCCTCTTTGGAAGCATTTGTCTTTTGAGACAAAAATGGTGTAGAGTTCAAGTTATTAGTTCCATTTTCTTCACCCATAAGATCTCTGACATCTCCAAAGTCCATGCAATCCTATGAATGCTCTTCTGTAGCACTACTGTAGGCCCCATGGCTCTCCTACACCTGAGCTCCACCTTGATGTCCAGACACTGGGTGTGCTGAGCTTGGGAGATGCCCAGTAGACAATGGATGGGATCTGGAAACAACATGGGTCCACATCTTGGCTCTATCACTTAGTACTTGTGTGACCTGGAGCAGACATATTAACCTGTCTGGGTCTCCATTTCCTCATCTATAAAATGAAAAGGCTGGATTGATGGCTTCTAAGATCCCTTTTCAGCCCTAAATCTGTGATCCTCTGATCTAAAATAATCCACAACCCAAAAAAAAAAAAAAGGAGGGCTGTCAGGCCATCAGTGGATGAATGTCTCAACATGTTAAAAGACCCAGTAGATGTGGGGCTTTATGGGATATTAGAGAGCCTTTTTTTTTTTTTTTTTAAGAGAAGTGCTTAAACAAAAGCTAGAAGAGAGAAAGTGACCTGTATAAAGCTGTAAGTAGCAGTTTAAGAGGAAAGTCCTTCTAAGTGCTCTGACACTAAGTTTGGTTATTTCTAACTGAATCACAGTGTCCACAAATTTAGATTATATATAAGAATTATATGTTCTTACATAAAAGAAATATATACCTGGGTGTGGGGGCTTAAGCCTTGATGATTCCCATTGTCAGCAGGCAACTATCCTCCACTCCCAACCCCTTTCAGGAGTTAACCCCCTGAGGGTTCCTAGAAACCTCAGAGGCTGACAAATTCTGGAACCTTACAAGACTACAGCTGCACATTTACATATGCAATGACCCAGATTTGCATTACTTATCTTAACCAATCAGAACTAATTGAAACAATACTACCTCATAATAGGCAAGGAAAAATGGAGGAATATAATACTCAAAACAAAATTAAAAAAAACAGGAACCCCAGTTAGATATCAACTTTCAAGCTACCATTCATAATCCATTAGAATGGAATGTGCTAATCCCCAAATTAGCCACTGATTTCAAGATCATCCTACCTGCATGCATAATAGGAGAGACTTTAAGAGTTGAAATATGCCCTAAAACTAGAGAATACTAAAATTTGAAATTTAGGATTGAGAATGTTAAACTTCAGTACATAATTTTTTTTGAACAGTAAGAGATTTTAGAACTCATAGATCAGGGTGGTGTTATGGCACAGGTTTCCTGAATTGTTCTATCTCAGTTTCCCTAAATTGTTCTGCGTCAGTTTCTTGAACTGTTCTGCCTCAGTCCCCTGGTTGCAATCCCTATTCCTGACCATTAGAACTGATGTGAATTAGGGCTGGGGGCCCAGACAACTAGCATTCCATAGAGCCATAAAATGCAGATTTTTTTTTTAGAAATAGGTAAGCATATCTCCTATTTCAGGTATCCTGGCTCCTAGTCCTCCCAACTTAACAGGATTTATGATCCTTCCATACCCCCAATCTGTTAGAACTGAATTTATGGCCTGTTTCTGGAAGTTCCTGCTCATCAGTGCTCACCTCCACCCTGCTTTGTTCCCTTGATAAGGACTTCCCTGGAGCCTTATAAGAAGCCCTGGAATCCATCCCTGCTGGATGCTTTGAGATATGAGTCCAGTCCAGCCCTGGAGCCAACATGGATCCTGTTTTACCTCCAGCCCAATCTCTCCCTTTAAATAAAATATTAAAAACTCTCCAATCTCTATCTTGCCTCAGTTTCTCCAGCATTACAGTTGGGGTAGGGGAGAGGAATAACTCATCCCTCTCCCATTCAATTTTGGCTAGAACATTTGGGAAGGAAGAAGGTGATATGTCAGGGAATGCCAATGAAGAGGCAGCTTTCTGCCATTAACAATGTCCTTGGGGCAGGTAGTGGGAACCAACTTTAAATCCAGCCTCAGACACCAGCAGTGTGAACCTGGACAAGTCACTTAACCCCAATTGCCTCAAAAACAAACAAATCAATATCTTTCATGGAAAACTGATTTATCCTCTTAAAAGAAAAAGCCACTCCAAGCTTTCAGGTCTGTTACAGAGTTTCTAATATAGAAGGTATGGTATTAATTATCTCAGGAAGTATGATAAGATCAATATGTATTATTTAGGCTGGGCTAATTATTTTTTCTTGAAGCCCTTAATTAGCACAGAGACCTTCAGCCTTTGAAATAGCTTCCTGGTGACTTCAGTACAAAAAGCTAGCAAATGAGAAGTCAGTGGTTCGTTCCTTCCTCAGACTTCTGACCAAAAGACCAATATGGTCACCACAGAGGCAGCAAAGCTAGATGACTGAATCAATGCTACATGCTTGTATATTCCTTTCTTGGCTAAGGTTAAGTACACTTTTTTGGTTAGCTGTTTTTGGTCTATGACTGTTAATTGTGTTCCAGTTTGGAACCTGGTCTGCCAAACCTTCTTGAATAAAAGCCTGAGGGTACTGAGGAACAGGGTATGGCGATTAGCACAAAAGTAAGGTAGGTGACCAGCCAAACTGAAAGGAACTGGAAAGATTTAAGAATGCACAATCTCTCCTTTGGGTGTTTTCCCCTCTGGATAGGCAAGAAGTAACAGCTGGAGGCAAGATGCTTCTTTCAGCTCCTCTCCAGGAGCCACAGCTGGGCCCAGGACAGATATTGATTTGTAACGTTATTCCATCACATTTGCAGGAGTACTTGTGAGTCTTCATTATTGTTGCTAAGAATTATATCTGGTTTAAAGAAGTCATATTGATGGATTTACATTTTTATATATACTAATGTAGAAATTCCTCTGAAAGTCCATATACTTGCAAATCCAAAAAAATATAGACTTCTCTTCTCTCCTCAGGAAGTTATCTGTTTATTCAGTGATATTCAAACAACTAATAAAAATCCCTTCTGAGGGATCTCAAGTTACTAGATAAGAAGGGAGGACAATTGTACCCCCAAAACACAACTCGGTGCCCTTTGACTATCTAATGGCAAATGAGTGCATAGAACTTTAAAGATTGGAGTACTCTTGTTCTATTCAGTTGTTTTAAGTCATGTTCAACTCTTTGTGACCCTATTTGGGGTTTTCTTGGTAAAGTTATTAGTTTGTAATCTCCTTCTCCAGTTCATTTTACAGATGAGGAAACTGAGGCAAGCAGAGTTAAGTGAATTGCCCAGGGTCACACAGGTTGGCTATTACCTTAGGAAAATGAGTCTTCCTGATTCTGGCTAGCTCTCTATCCATTCTGTTACCTAGCTGCTTTTGAATACCCTTTACATGGAACATAAAGAATGTTTGTTCAAAGGTAATATTCAGGAATTACAGGACCTGAGTCTGAATTTCAATCCCACCATTTTCAATGTCACTTCAGGCAAGTCACTTAATTTTCCTGGGCCTTCCTAGTATGTAAAATGAGAAAGCTGAACTAGATAACTTCTGAGGTCCTTTCTGACTCTAAAAGACTTAGAAGTTCAAGAATGAAAAAGAAAACATGAATACTATTCTTCATTTAAAAACATGAGCTTCCCCTATTCAGGCACAGTCCCAAAATCTTGGGACCTCACATGCCACCCAAACTTTACCTAAAACTTTCCAGTGAAGGAGAGTTCACTACATAAGAATGAAAAAAAAAAGCATTTATTAAATAAACTCTTATCATATGCTACGTATTGTGAGAAGTGCTGAAGTTACAGTTACAGTTGTTTCTATTTTTTAAACAAATCTAATTCTAAGACTTTATGTTAATTCCTATTTTCCATCGTTCCCTTAAATAACCCTATGACCTGGTTCTTATTCAGACAGCTGCATGGGCTACAGAGGTGGAAAGGATGATTGGGCATCAAAAATGGGAAAAGTGGCAACTCATTCAACTACCCATTTCCCTAGGAGAAATTATGATTCAGAAAGAAAGAAGGGAGCAAAGATCAGAATGGAAGGTGACCAAGATGTTATATAGAGGATTAACCCACTGGTCAGGGAGTAAACTAATTAACCTCTGACATTCCTTACACCTTTAATGATATGGAGCTTCCTATGTATGGATTTGAGACCACTCTGATCAGACTGAATAAGAAATAAGAAATCTGAATTAATGTTGCAGTTTATACCTTCCATACTCCACTGTACAGTTCTAGGTAGCCCCAAAAAGAAAAAAGATAAATTGGCTTTTTCTGGTTGAATTTGTAATGTGGTTGATGGGTTCTGCCTCTAGTTATCAAAATCTGTACCCAAACTTCCAACAAAATGAGGGAAAATCAATCTTTAGGTTGGCACATTGGAGCTGATGATAAGGAAGAATTTCTTAACATTTACAGCTCTGCAGCAATGGAACAGACTGACTCAATGACTGTGTTCAAGCAGGGGGAAGTCATAATTTCCTCCCTCGGGCTTCTGACCAAAAGACCAACATGGTCAACACAGAGACAGGGAAGCTACATCTTATAACAATGCCATAGAAGGGGCTCCTGCATTGGGAGGGAGATTACAGTAGATGACTTCTGACAATCCTTTCAGCTCTGCCATTCTATGTTTTATGCTCTAATTGTCTACAATCTAAGGATCCCTTCCAACTCTAACATTCTATATTTTATTTTCTAACATACAAGGTTCTAAAGTCCTTCCAGTTATAGCTTTATTTGTTCGAAGGTCTTCTCTAGTATTAGCATTCTGTGACCACTCTGAGCAAATTAGGGACAGATTTTAGGGGATCCTCTTCTTTGGAACTGAGATAAGAAAAGGATCCAAGGATTCCCCATTATCTTGCACTGATGAAAAGTCCATTTTCCACTCAGCTTGGACTAAAAACATAAGCATCCCACAGTGGATTCATCAGAGTTTAAAATCCTTGAATCATGATAACCTGTACTTATGAATAAATACCTTTTTAGTTTTTGAAGGAGCATAACATTAAATTTTAAAAGAAAATAATATACTCGCCCAATTAGTTTTCTGAAATCTCATTAAAAAATTTGGCCTGACTAAGTCAGACTTCTGACCTGAATTTTAATTATCTTTACGCTGGATGGAGATCTTTTTTCCTTGATATTTGCAATGCATCATTAATCTTGAGGCAACTGTTTCTCTGATTTTAAAATGCATATTTCATCAGAATGACATTTACTGTAAACTAATTTCACCTTCAAAGATATATGACATTTTAAAGAAGGGGAAAACCTTAACAGATTATAAAGTCTTATCTTTGCAAATGAGTGTGTCCACCAAAAAGAAAACCCACTCTATTTACGGCCCAAACTAACTTTACAAATAATAGTAGCCCCTGTTTCTATTGAGCACTCCAGGAATTATAATCCCTATTTAACATATGAGGAAACTGAGGCTCAGAAAGCTAAAGAAATTCCCCTCTGGTAACATGACTAGTAAATATCACAGTATGAGTCCATTTCTTCTGATTCACTCCAAGGTCTGTGCTCTTTGCACTATATCAGGCTGCCTCTTGATCTGTTAAAAACCAAAGTTTTTGAAATTATGACTCTACTGCTTTCCCTGAGCACTATCAGCACCTCATGAAGGCATATAGTGCAGTGATAAGAACCTCCTAAAGTCAAAGGAGAAAAACTACCTGCAACAACATCAATACGGGTCTCATTTTCCCCAGTTTATCAATACTCTACTATGCAATGTTCCAATCCTGACAGTGCCAATTACGAGTGGAGTGACTTCAGGCAGGTCAATGTAAAGGGACTCCATTGGCTCTTCTGCAAAATGAGGCGGCTGAACTGGCAGACCGCTAACGTTCTTGGTCCGAAAGGTCCACTTTGGCTCTACCTACCCATGATTCTATCACTCCTAGTTCTAACAGCCTGAGTTCACAATGCTCCATAGTTTTGCTTTGTTGGTATTTTTTTTTTTACCAGGAAACCTTGATACAAAGCAGAAAACAAAAATGTGACTCTCCTCCTCTCCCATTCCCACTCTGGAAGGCCCCCAGGAAAAAAATGCCCTGCTCTCAGAACTCATTACTGAGCTCTGGACAGATGCTGGCAGGCCTGGAGAAATGTTCACCCAATAATAGCCACATGGAGAAGCACGGCAGCCTAGAGCCCGGGTAACAGGCGAGCACAGAGTAATAGTTACTAATTACACTTAACTATGGCATTACCGATTCTAACATGTGCTACAAGATGCCACAAACGTATCTGTGGCAGCAGAACACTTCCTCATCTTGTTCATGAAATAATTACAGGGGCTCTCTCCTGCCAAATGAGGCAGTAATTAACCCTAATTGCTCAAAATGCAACTGGCTAATTCTAGGAGATTAATCAAGGGGATTCAATTATTATTGAATGACTTAATATGACAAATTGGTGCATTACCAGAGGAGACACCATTTGCAGAGAATGCAGGAAAACCACTAGAGTAGTCAGGGAGAAGGGGACTGCCCAAGAGGTAGCCAGCATCACAGCCTTCTTGAGTTCTGGTTACCTAGATTCCTGCTTGGAAATAAGACTCCTTTCTTTTTCTGTCAGCCAAGAGTGGGAAGGCTAAGTATGGAAAATTTTTTTAAAAAGGCATGGAGAAAGGACCCTGGACTAAAAGTCAAGAAACTAGGGTATCACTCCCAGCTCTGCCACTAAATAAATGGCCTTGAGCAACTTAGGCAACCTCTCCTCAAACCTATTTTCTATTCTATGAAATGAAGATGGATTGGATGATACCTTAAGCATATTTTAAGGTTCCTTTGAGCTCTAATATTCTATGCTCTGTGTTATATAATTCTCAATATGATAAAATTTCTCCTAGGTCTAACATTCTATATTTTAAGATGACTTTCGTCTTTAATATTCTATAAGCAATGTTCTAACATCCCATGGTCCTTCTGGCTCTATTTTCTGCTCTTGTATTTCATATTCTAAGGAATATGGTCTTATTTTTAAAGACCTTACTAAGAAAGTCTCTTCTAGGTCAAACAGTCTGATATTAACTTTCAACAGCTTTGCTAATCAAATCAACATTACAATTCAACAATTATTAAGCACCCATGTGCATGTACTATGCTAGGTAATGGGAGCATAAGGTAAGGGAGGGATATAAAAATAGATGGTACACATTCTCCAATTGATAAATGGTCAAACGATATGAACAGACAATTCTCAGATGATGAAATTGAAACTATATCCACTCATATGAAAGTGTTCCAAATCACTACTGATCAGAGAAATGCAAATTAAGACAACTCTGAGATACCACTACACACCTATCAGATTGGCTAAGAAGACAGGAACAAATAATGATGAATGTTGGAGGGGATGTGGGAAAACTGGGACACTAATACATTGTTGGTGGAGTTGTGAAAGAATCCAGCCATTCTGGAGAGCAATTTGGAACTACGCCCAAAAAGTTATCAAACTGTGCATACCCTTTGATCCAGCAGTGCTACTACTGGGCTTATATCCCAAAGAAATACTAAAGAAGGGAAAGGGACCTGTATGTGCCAAAATGTTTGTAGCAGCTCTTTTCATAGTGGCCAGAAAGTGGAAGATGAATGGATGCCCATCAATTGGAGAATGGTTGGGTAAATTATGGTATATGAAGGTTATGGAATATTATTGCTCTGTAAGAAATGACCAGCAGGAGGAATGCAGAGAGGCTTGGAGAGACTTACATCAACTGATGCTGAGTGAAATGAATAGAACCAGAAGATCACTGTACACTTCAATGCTGTATGAAGATGTATTCTGATGGAAGTGGAAATCCTCAACATAAAGATCCAACTCACTTCCAGTTGATCAATGATGGACAGAAACAACTACACCCAGAGAAGGAACACTGGGAAGTGAATGTAAATTGTTAGCACTACTGTCTATCTACCCAGGTTACTTATACCGTCGGAATCTAATACTTAATGTGCAACAAGAAAATGGAATTTACACACATATATTGTATCTGGGTTATATTGTAACACATGTAAAATGTATGGGATTATCTGTCATCAAGGGGAGGGAATAGAGGGAGGGAGGGGATAATTTGGAAAAATGAATACAAGGGAAAATATTATTAAAAATTATGCATATATACTGTGAAAAAATTATAAATAAAAAAATTAAAATGGAGAAAAAAATAGATGGTACAAAGGGTATAGCTCGGGGGCTTAGAATCAGGAGGACTCATCTTCATAAATTCAAATTCGGCCTTAGATACTTTCTAGTTGTATGACCCTGGACA
Organism: Sminthopsis crassicaudata; assembly: GCF_048593235.1. Classification (NCBI taxonomy): domain Eukaryota; kingdom Metazoa; phylum Chordata; class Mammalia; order Dasyuromorphia; family Dasyuridae; genus Sminthopsis; species Sminthopsis crassicaudata. The sequence goes on along the minus strand of NC_133618.1, from coordinate 466,516,012 downwards.
AGTTACTCAATCCCATATACCTCAGTTCCTTATCTATAAAATGAACTGGCGAAAGAAATGGCGAACCAATCTAATATCTTTGCCAATAAAACACCAAATAGAGTCATGAAGAGTTAGAATGCTAACAATTGGAGGGATTCAGGAAAGGCTTCACAAAGAAAGTAACCTCTGAGTTGAGTCTTAAAAATTCACCACTTTTTATATGGTCTATAGGATTATCAAGTAGGAATCTTCATGGAACTGCAAAACAAATTATGAATCTTCTAACACAGAATAGGTAAGCAGTGTTCTGTACATTAGAATTCTAAGTAGGATATGTTCTCCCACTTAATAGCTGTGGGGGAGAAAGAAAAAGAGGTTCAGGGAATAAAGAAGAAACCAAATCAATTAAAGATAAACCTCAAAAACTATATTAATCCTAATTATATAAGAGAAAATAACATCCATAACAGAACCAATTAAATCTGTCCCATAACTAAAATTTTTCTACTTCCAAATCAAGACAGTCTAACTAAAAAAATTAAAATTTTAAAAGTAGTTAAGATTATGCCATAATCCTAGTATCTAAGGCCTAAAAGTAAGTATAAGAGAGGGAGCAGGGATGGTTCGTGGGTTAAAACAAAACAAAACAAAAAAAAACTGGAGAACAGAATCATAGTACCACAATAGGTGCTCAAAAATATTTATTCCTTCCCAGACATGGTCTGCTCCATCCTTTCCTTGGATCCATCCTTATCCCTACCCTCATTCCACACTTCTAAAAACTGAATAAACAACAGTCCTTGTTCAGACCTTGTACGTCACTAAAACATGATGGCACAGTCAAAGAACAAAGAACACCGGATTTAGAATTAGATAATGTAGGTTTAAATTGTAGCCTGAACACTTACTAGTTATTTAACTGCAGACAAATCTTGAAGCCTCAGATTTTACATCTGTAAAATGGAAATAATCGTATTTGCATTGTCTTCTTTCCAGAATTGCTATGAAGTAATGGGCTTTATAAAGTACTTTATAAAGGTGAGTTGTTTTTATATTTGGTGTGTTATTTTGTATTCTGCAATATTTAGCTTGTCTCATATCCCTGACTATAAGACCAAGGGTGACAAGAAATATATCATTGAGTCAATTATTCAGTTCTCAAATTTGTGGCCTCTCATGGACTAGCTCTTTCACCAATTAACCTGCATATATTTTGTGCTTACTTACATCCCTATATGCTACCCACCAGCACCACCACCACATACAAGGGCAATTCTGTTTTATCTCTGTATTCCTGGTACCTAGAGAGTAATAGGCCTCTAATCAATGCTGAATTGGACAAAGAGGTAACACTTTAATAAGGATCAATCACTTAAGGAAACTTTAGAGTTGTTGTTCTTAATTTGGTGAAGAGTGTAACAGACTGATTCTGCATCCTGAATCCAAGGCTACTGTGTGTCCTACACAAGCCACACTTTGTGGACTTGTTTCTTCCTCTATAAAATGACAAAGTTGGTCTCCCTCTTTTAAATCTTTCCCATTCCAATTCATCCTCCACTCTACTGTCAAATTGATCCTGCTAAGCCACAAGTCTGTCCATGTCTATTCAACAAACTCTAGTGGCTCCTGATCATCTCCAGGATCACACAAAATGCCTGGGCCTGGCTTTAAACCCTTTCTACCTTGGCAGTTTCTCACCCATCACCACCACCCTCCCTAACTCTGTGACCAGAAACACTGGCCTCCTCGCTACTCTCCACCTACATCACCTACATCACCACCCCATCACCTCCAGCCTCTCTGAGCATCATCCCTGGATGTCCCTCTCCTCCTCATCTCTAGGAATCCTCCTGGATTCCCTAAGTCTCATCTAAAATCTTAAACTTTTTCAAGAAGCCTTTCCTTTTCCTCCTTAATCTCAGTGCCATCTCTCTGAGATTATTTCCAGTTTATTCTGTATATAACCTGTCTATACACGGTTGTCTCCCCCAGTAAAATCTGAGCTCCTTGAAAGCAAGAGCTATGTAGCATTTCTTTGTATCTACAATACTTAGCACGGTCCATAGCAAAGAGAATGCATGTTGTAAATTATCAGATGGTCTCAGAAATCATTCTATTTCTAAATCTTTTCTATGTCGATTAGAGAATGGAGCATATTTCCAAAGTAAAAATGGGAAACTAGGCCTGGAGCAGTGGGAGGGCCCTGCCCTGCTATGACCTACTCTAAATTTATTGGTTTTCCTGGGGGGCCTGGCTGCCCCAACCAGGGGAGCTGCCCCTCCCCTTGATGTCCATATTGTGTCCCTCTGGCCCTCACTGCGATCTGCCCTTCTGGAGTCCCTTGGAGGGGCAGGGTTAGGGTCAGTCATCAGGGTTGGGAGGGTGTGACCTCTGCCCCACCCCTGCCTCACCAGTGTTTTAAATAATGGTCCTGGGTTACCTCCCCTCCCCCCCAAAAAAAGAGAGAGAATAGAGCATATAAATTAAATAAATCTTGCCCAACTCAGGACATGCTTCCATTGGAAAAACAAAAATAGTCAGAAGCCACTAAAAACATTTTAGACTGGAAATGAAAAGACAAAAACCCCAAAGATGTCTTTAAGTGTCATTCCCAATATTTGGACTAGCAGCACATCAATTAACAGCGAAACTTTAACAATGAACTTTAATCTTCCACAGACATACCTCAGAGATATTGCACATTTGGTTTCAGACTACTACAATGAAGCAAAAATCACAATAAAGGGAGTTACACACATTTTTTGGTTTCCCAGTGAATATAAAAGTTATGTTTATAACTTTACTGTATTCTATTACATGCACAATAGCACTAGGTCTAAAAACTCATTGTTATATATCTTAATTAAAAAATACTTTACTGCTGTAAAATGCTAACCATCATCTGAGTCTTCAGTGAGCTGTAATCTTTTTGCTGGTGGAGGGTCTGGTCTCAATGTTGCTGACAGCAGCCTCAAATGGCAGCTGGCTGATCTGAGTAGTGATTGCTGAAGGCTTGGGTGGTTGTGGCAATTTCATAAAATCATACTACAATGAAATTTGCCATAATGACCTATTCTTCCTTTTGTGAAAAGTTTTTCTGTAATATGCAATGCTATTTGATAGTATTTTATCCACAGAACTTCTTTCAAAATTGGAGTCAAATGTATAACATGCCATCTAGGGAAAGTGGGGGAAGGAGGGAAGGGAAAAGTTGGAACAGAAGTGAGTGCAAGAGATAATGTTGAAAAATTACCCATGCATGTGTTCTGTAAATAAAAAGCTATAATTTTAAAAAGAAAATAAAAAGCTTTAATAATTAAAATATTTCATAACTACCCCCCCAAAAAATCAAAATTGGAGTCAATCTTATCAAAACATTATTGCTGTTTTATCAAGTAAATTTATGTCTCAAGGAATACTGGTGTGGTTTGTGGTGCCCTGAAACAAGTGCAATAGTGACATCAAAGAGCACTGAGCTTTTATAAAAGTAAGATTTCGTGATGATCAATTATGATAGACTTAGCTCTTCTCAGCAATACAGTGATCCAAGACAACTCCAATAGATATGGGATGAAAAATACCATCTGCATCCAGAGAGAGAAATATGGAGACTGACTGAAGATTGAAACATAGTTTTGTCACTCTTTTTTTGTTTTTTGTTTTTTTTTTCTATAATGGTTTTTCCCTTTTGTTCTGATTTTTTTCTTTTGCAACATGACTAATATGAAAATATGTTGAAAATTATCATATATATATGTATACACACACATATATATAAAACAAATCAGTTTGTTTGCTGTCTTGAGGAAGGAAGGAAAGAATGGGGGAAAATTGGAATTAAAAATCTTACAAAAATGAATGTTGAAAAGTACATGTGACTGGAGAAAATAAAATCCCATTAAGTAGGAAAAAAACATCAATCACAGATCACCATAACAGATATAACAATAATACACAAGTGTGAAACATTCTGAGAATCACTAAAACATGAGGCAGAGACACAATGCGAGCACATACTGATAGGAAAATGGCACACATAACCTTGCTCAATGCAGGATTGCCACAAACCTTCAATTTATTTTAAAAAACCACAATATTTGCTAAATACAATAAAGCAAAGCATAACAAAATAAGGTCTGTCTGTACAGTCATGCTGTAGTGATGTGGGTGAGAATAACAATCAGAGCTCACATTCAGCATACCTTCCTCATCCCTGTTGAAATCTTTTTCCTTCAAGGCTCAGAACATACATACGCAAAACTGGCTCTCAATCCTTCAGCTGAAATGTGTTATTAGTCCTCCTCAAATTTTGCCTGAAACTCTCCTTTACCTATTACAATATATCCTGAATTATAGTTTTTTATGCCCAGTCCTATTCTATCCCCTGGTAGATAGAGGGAACAGAGACTGCATTATTTCTTATCTCAGCTGTGAGTATAATGCTTTGCACATAGTAGGCACTTAATACACATTTGGTGTATTGGTGAATTGAATCTTATGGCCAAGAAGCATTTTTTTCACTGGATGTATTAATTCACTAGATCATCATCACAAAAGCTCTGTGCAATAATAGTGCTAGGATAAATGTCTCTGGCCTGCAGGGAATGGAAGTGGGAAGATGGAATTGAAGGCTCATCAAGAAATTATCTGTGTGGGCCAGACCAAGATGGCAGAGAGGAGATACATCTTTATCTGAGCTTTCCCTGGTGTCCCTCAGATCAATACCAGATCAAGCCTCTTAACTGGTTTTGGAGTCACAGAACCCACAGATATTTGGAGTGTAACTAATTTCCAGCAGATGATATTTTAGAACTTCAGAAAAGGTCTATTTCAATTGGGCAGGGAAGGAAGGGCTGAGCACAGGCTGAGCTCAGGGAGCCAGGGCAGTGTGGGTCTCAGGAGCCAGGGAATATAACCAGAGGAATCTACTGCAGTGTTGGCTACTCTGTCCTGGATGCAAACCAGTGGAACAGCAGATGAGCAGTGAGACATCCAACACAAACAAACAAAAAAAAAAACAACCAAATAGTGAGCCCTGAACGCCAGAATAACCTGACCTCATCCACTCAGCACCAGGAGTGAGTCAGCATTGACCCAGCACAGTCACTGTCACCTGTGGAAGAAATTTGGATAATCTCCCCTTTGTCTTAAAAGCAGACCTCAACCTTTTAAAAAAATGAGCAAAAAAGCAAAATGAACTCTGACCATAGATAGTTTTTATGAAGAAGGAGAAGAACAGACCTCAAATTCTGAGGACACTAAAAGCAAATCATCTTCAAATGAAGCCCCAGTGGGTGATAGGAGTTGGTCCCCATCTCACTAGGCTCTCTTGGAAAAATTCAAATAGGATCTTAAAAGAGAGTTAGAAGAAAAATAGGGAAAGGAAATGGAACATTGCAGGAGAATTTATAAAAGGAAACATAAATTATCTTAAAAAAACTCCTTACAAAATAGATTCAGTAAAATGGAAAAAGCATATAACTCCTCACAAAACAGATTTGACAAAATGGAAAATGAAACCAACTCCTTGAAAAACAGAATTTGTAAAATGGGGAAAAAAATCCATTGAACAAAACAACTCATTTAAAAATTCAATTGGTCAAATACAAAAGGAGTTTAAAAAAGGTAACTGAAGAAAATAATTCACTAAAAATTAGAATCAAACAAATGGAAATGAATGTCTCAATGAGACATCTAGAAACAGTCAAACAAAACCAAAAAAAAAAAAAAAAAAAAAAAAAAAAAAAAAAAGAAAGAAAGAAAGAATAGAAAAAAATGTAAAATACCTCACTGGAAAAACAACTGATCTGAAAAATAGATTTAGGAGAGACAATCTAAGGATTATTTAACTTCTTGAAAACCATGATAAAAAAAGAGCCTAGATTTCATCTTTCAGGAAATCATCAAGAAAAAAACTGCCTTGATATCCTAGAACGAGAGGGTAAAATAGCTATTGAAAGAATTCACCAATCACCTCCTAAAAGAGACCCCAAAATACAATCTCCAAGGAATATCATTAACTAAATTTCAGAATTACTGGATCAAAGAAGTTATTTGTGCAAGTCCACATGGCTAGCTAGTTAAGTAACAAAATCAGGACCCACACATGTCTTTTCTTCTCTCTCTTGTAAACAAGTCATTAAGCAGATAACTCTCCCAATCCATAAATTCAGCCTTGAACTTTATTCTCACACTGAATCCATCATCTGCTACACATCTCTTCCCAGGAATTCCATCAAGATCTCAATTTCAATGAATCTAAAATAAAACATCTTCACCATCCTCCCCCACACCTCAATCTCCACCTCCGAATACTTGTCTCTATTTCCCTATGTCTCACCTCTAGCTTCTTAGCCAGATTTCTAACTTTGAACTCATTTTTTATTCTTCCCTCTCCATCACCCCATAAAGCTCAATCAACTGCTAAATGTCAACAAAATCTCTCCAATCACTCCCTTCTCTCTGTTATCAGAGTAAAGAACTTTTTCTGCCAAGAACCATTTGGATATTTATAACATTATTCATGGGCCATACAAAATTATTAATTTGTAGAACTCAAGTAGAGATTATTGTACCTAGCTTTCACTATATCATGGCCTGTATTGCCTTGGCAAATGATTTTGTGGGCTTCATATGGCCCGCAGATCAGACATTCCCTGTCCCTGTGCTATATACACCACCACCATTTTCATTCAGATTTTCATCACCTTTCACCCAAACTACTTGAGCTCTCTACTACCATACTTTCTCTTTTCTAATCTGATTCCTTAAGAAACAGTAAATCCTCTAAATGTTCATCTTATCATGGGGTCTCTAGGACAGTTTTTTTGGGAGGGGGGAATGGAGTAATTAATGCAGATCTTTGGAAGAAACTTTAGATACCACGTCAGGGAGCTCATCCTAGCAGAAGAATCCTGTTTCTATTACTTCTGACCAGTAGTCATTCAGCTCCTGATGGAAGAAATCTATTGAAAATAACCCATTTCACTTTGAACAGTTCTAATTATTTGTAAGTTTTATCTTCTTCTGAGCTGAAATCTGCTTCTCTGCAGCATCCTCTGACCTATTCTAGTTCTGTTCTCTGGGGCCAAGCAAAACAAGGCTAATCCCGCATATAGATGACAGCCTTTCAAAAGCTGAAGTCAGGTATTTTATACCTACTAAGAGTTCACCAGGCCAAATATCCCTATTTCCATCACCAAATCCTCAAAAAGGCAGTCTTCCCTCATTTCATTATTGTGGTCTGTGAATCACTGGAGGTCCAGAGGGTGGGGTCCCAAACAAAGCAAATGCAGCTTTCTGTTCACTTAAAAGAAAGTGATTCCCTAAAAAAAAAGTCAGTATGGCTTAGAGTAGAGATGGCTGTGACAATGTGGCTTAGAAAATGTCCTTAAAAAGGACACCTCCTTTTTCCCACCAACCCTCCCAGAAAAAGCCATTATACTTACTTGGGGGTCAGGTGGACACTCTGTCGCTGGCTGATCCCCAAGGTGACGTGCATGGCTATGTTGTCCTTCCATGGTATCATGCCAATCCACACAAAAAAAAGATGGGCTAGAGAAAGGAAAAAGAAGATAAATAAAGTCCCAAGGGATTAGCTATGAGTTTAAGCTCCTTTTTAATTAATACTTTTTCATTTTACACTCATTTTCTTTCCTTCCAAAACCTGATCCCCTCCCTTAAAAAAACAAAACAAAAAAGCTTGTAACAAACAGGCAAAGTCATTGATATAATGAAATGTTATGATGCTGTCAGAAATAACGGAGGGATTTCAGAGAATCCTAAGAAGACTTTTAACTGATACAGAATAAAGTGACCACAACCAGAAGAACAATTTATACTCTAACAACATAGTAAAAATAAATAATCTGGAAAGACTTAAAAATCTCCAACTGATGCAATAACCAATTTCCATGGACCAGCAAACTCCATCCATCCTCACTTATCCAGGCTCAACAATGAAGCAATGTCTCTTAATTCTTCCCTCTCCCTATATCTAATCAGTTGTCATATCCTACCTCCTGTATATTAATATCCATCTCCTCTCTACAGTCACCAGCCTAGAGTAGATCGTACCTAATTACTTCTCAAATAATCTATCTAATTTTCTCTCTCTTCCAGTCTCCCACAGCCTTCTAATCTATCCTGGACTCCTGAATGAGCTATCTGACCTATCTGACCATGTGCTCTCTTGCTTAAAGACCTTCAACTGTTCCCTATTGCCTACAGAAGAAGAGACTTGTACTTCCTATGTGTCCCACACTCCCCAAGGAGTTTGTAATCTACTGGTAGGAAATAGCATGTACATAAATACAAAACACACAGAAAATGAGTACAAAGTAATTTTGATTTTTAGTTTGGGAGAACTAACAGTTGGGGAGAAGCAGAAAAGGCCTCTGACAGGAGGTACCTTTGAATTGAGACTTCAAGGGACAGAGGGAAGAAAGCAAATGAGGAAGAACATTTCCAAGCACAGGGGACCAGCCATGTATAAAGGATTTGGAGGGTGGGAAAGTAAGCCGAGGCTACAATGGTTGGAATGTTATGCACATGAGAGGAAGTAAAGTAAAATAAGTCTGGAAAGATAGGCTGAATCTTAAATGTTAAAGTATAGATAATTAGTGGTGGAAGAGCCCTAGGACATCATTTAAGTCTAACTTTATGATTTTATGGATTAAGAAACTGAATCCTAAAAATGGGAAGTGTGCCCAAGTGTCACCTTGTGAAATCAATGGCAGGGTCTCCAGACCCCTAACTTCAAGTTTTCCCCAGGACTTTCCAAGCCACTTTTATTTATTCCAATACCAGAAAAAGCATTTGCTTTGCTATCCACTTCCTCCATACCTCTTCTGGGACCTATATGGGTGATGGATTTTTAAAAAGCTGGGGACCTTCCCTCACAGCCCCAGGCCTGCGCCTATTCACTCTCATGACAATAAGATTCTGAGTCAGTTCTTGAATGGAAATTCGCCTGTATCTGGAAATCATGGGCAGTGTGTGCCCCCGGGGTAGGCCCTGGTGCTCCAGCAGTAGCAGCAGGGCACCTCTACCCAGGACCCACTCAGCATTCAGGGCTTAACTGCAGGCAAACAAAAGCCTCTTTGGAAAAGACAGAATTCCTCTGCGTGTCAGGGCACTGGAGCTGGGCCTTAAACACCAGGAGGACACAGCTCCCACAAAGGCTGCTTTTCTTATCATCCAGACAGGGCCAGTCCAAGCAAAAGGAAGCATGGGTCTAGTTCTCTCCCCAAACAGGAGACACAAAGCTAAGCCCACAAAGGCGGGGGACAGGCGGGACGAGAATTCCCATGGAGTCCCAACTCCAGCTTGCCACGCGCTGCTCATGTGACCTTGGGGGAGTCACCTAAGCCCCACAGCACATACTATACCTGGCACATAGTAAGCACTTAATAAGTGCATTTTTATTCATTCATTTACTCCCTGGGATACAGGTGACTCATCCATAAAATGAAGAGATCAGACATCTAAGCTCCCCTCCAGTTCTAAATCTATAATACTGTGATTTCTGGTTCCCTGTGTTTCAAAAGCAGTGATAGCCTGCATTCTCAGGAACAAGATTCATAAGGTAATCTCCCCTGCCTTTGGTTTTCTACAAGTGAACCTTATGTGAGGCACTTAGTCTCATTTAGGGGGAAAAAAACACTAAGTATCCAAGTTAAAGCGAAACTTGGAACCTTGAAATATTAGAGCTGAAAAGGATCTCAAAGATCACTTTGTCACACAATTACAGAATCCAATTTTCTTATTTTATAAAAGAATCTGAGGTGCCAAGAGAAGAATCTTTCTACTGCTCCATGCTGATTCCTTCCATTCCAACTCCCGTACCCCCCCTTTCTTTCTATAAATGGAGGCTTCTGGGAAAATAACAGGAAAGGTCCATAAAATGCAGATTATGTTTGATTAAACAAGGGGAAAAAAGTCAAGAACACAAATTTACAAGAGTAGAAATTCAGCCAGATGTCATCTGCTGAATACAATGAATCTTAGTAATTCATTTTAAAATGTGATCAACAGGAGAATGAATATATTTAGTCACTAGTCAATAATTATTACTATACATAATTTCTTAAATACCAGTGTCTTTCCAATAGTTACCATGCAATTTAGCTTCTCTTTAGGTGTTACCTAGATTATTGTAATCAAAATGAATTGGATCTAATTGGTCAACCTTCCATCTATCCTTCAAAAGCTACCAAAGTTTGTATATTAGGACAGGACTGGAATGCATTCTGCATCTTCATGTGTTGGCATAAGAAGCAGCATTAGGTAATCAAAAATATATTTGGGATTAGAAAACTGGGTTCAAATATCTGATTTTCTATTTACTACCTATGTGATTTACGGTAGGTTACTTCCTCTCTTTGAGCCTCACTTTCTTAGTGAGTAAAATAAAGGGAAGGGACTAATGTCTAAAGTCCCTTTCAGGTCAAATTCTATGACCAAGCTTTTAAGTGCCTTCTTTCCCTTGAAGTTTCCCCCAACTGCTTCAGCTAAGAAGTCATGCCTCCCTTTCTTTGGAATAAATGTTCCCTGTCTCCCATACCATTTTCTATCTGATCTCCTCCATCAAAATACCCACCTTATGCTTTTCAACACAGTACAAGCTCTAACAGGTCTAACCACCCTGGAAAGTCTACAAGTATGAGCAAGGTGACACATAATGTTGTTCAAGGACAAACCTAGCTAAAAACAAAGAGGTTTCTCATTTAGTGGCTGCAAGGACAAATTTTTGATCCACAGACACATTCAGAGATCACCTATTAAGGTTTAGGATAGCAAAAGCATCTATACCAATGAAATCCCAGGGACCACATCATTTTTCATCATAATATCTTTCATAACATCCACTGCCTTGCATTTAGCAGATAATAAATAGGTGAACTAAGTAAGAAACTGGAAAATATCCAAACAAAGAAAATTAAAGATATGAAAAACATTTTCAACAAGGAAATGTTGAAAGAAGCTGGAAATATTACTCCAAGAAGCAAAGGTAAGTTGGTATCTTAATTATTGTTAATGAGCAAAAAGCTATTTATTACAGCACTTTAATGTTTGCAGACGAGACACCGATTTTTCTGTGGGCAGAAGACGGGGCTTTTGTTGCCAGAAAACACATATAGCCCAGGTACTCTGAATCTAACTTAATTTTCATGCCAATCAAAGTGGATTTGGGAGTGAGATAGGGTTCATCTCTACAATGGAGGAACTCTTAAGGGGTATTCTTGGGTAGAGTTCTCAAAACAGGTTTGGAGAACAAAGGCTCATAACCAAGGCTATAACATCATTTATAAGGAAATTCCTAATCCTAAGTCAGAAAGTTGTCTGGGACCATAACTTCAAACTGGTGCTGGACAAAAACAAATGAAAGGACTGGCCTTCCTTAGCCTGAGGATGTTCTGCTAGCCTTTCCTGGCTGGAGCAGCTTTATACCTCATCAGACAGGTGCAAAGAAGGCCAGCAGATGGTAGCAGAGAGCAGCCTGGTGACCACACACCAGCAGAGCCGCCTAACAGAAACGCAGGGGGAGATGCCATAGCTAGTGGGGGGTCACAGCGAGCGGCAGGGCTGCCCCAGCAGGCCCTACCTGCCAGCTCAGCGCTCCAGAGGCACAGAGCACTCGGCTACCTGCGCTCCCCAAGGCCCGTCCACCTGCCATGGATGTGTCTGGGCCACCAGTGTCCTCGGCGGGAGAAGCCTTCCCGGCCGCTCCCAGGGTCATCTTCGGGTGAATATTCCTCATCCCCCCTTCCCACACACCACACACACACACCCGTGGGCAGGGGGGAAGGTTTTATTTTTCCTTTTTTTTCTTTTGGCTAAAGTGTCTTTTGTTTTCAACATGTAGGCCAGCAGGTAAAAGTGAACATCTCACCCATCCTTTGAAGAACAGCTTATGGTACTGGACTCCAAGGCCTGACCCCCGAGTCATAGATCTAGAATCAGCAATATCTTCAAAAGCAACTAGTTCAGCCTTCTTTAAAAACTAATTAAGACACAAGGAGCAAAGGTCCTGGTCCGGGTCATACAAGTATGTGAGAGGGATTTGAACTCAGGCCCTGGGACTCCAATCATCATTCTGTCACACTCTATCAGCTCCCAATGCTCACTACTACAGTTCCTCACTTCTCCAAGAACACTGATTTTGCAAGAGATGGTGCAATGGGTGCAGTCAGGGAAATCACCAGATTCTGGGGCTGGGCGGAACTGGCAAAAAAGGAAATTGAAAGAGTTGTTCTACAAGACGCCTTGAGCAAAGGCACTGAAAGTCAGGATTTCAGAGGGACTGTTTTTTGCCAAGTCAGTTAACAATAAAGCAGCCCTTGCCAAAAACAGTCACAGGCCAACTATGTCAGGAATGCAGGAGCCTGTGGCTAATCTCAAAGGCTAAATTCTCAAAAAGCCAATGCAAGGCAACCAACATTTCTTAAGGACATTCTGTGAGCAGGGCCTTATGCTCAGATCTGGGTATCATAGATGAAAAACAATATTGTCTCTGCCCTTAATGGCACTTACTATTGGGGGAGGGACAGAGAGAGAGAGAGAAGGAAAACAGAGGCAAAGTTTGTCTTGGAATCAAAGGATTTCGGCCCCAAACCTGTCTGTCACTTAGACCTCTGACCTTGGATGCGGCACATTCCTTTGAGAGATTGTTCCATACACATAACATGAGGGCCCTGAGGTTTTCCTTGGTGAGGTGGATGACTATGAATATGGAGTATTGCATTCATGTCAGACACAGCCAGCAAACACTGCTACTGCTTTTGCTTAACTTTTTCTTTGTTCGAAGGGAACGGTCACTGGATAGGGATTGGAGGTAGAGTCATATGGCTGAAAATGACTGTGATAGAAAAACAAAAGGCATCAATAAAATTTCATTATAAAAAAGCAAACAGAAGGAAACAATTCCCCCACAAGTCTGTGCTTATTATCTCTAAGTCTCCCTTTAAAAAATAATAATAATGAAAAATAAGTGTACTAAAGTAGGTGATCTCTAAGGTCATTTCAAATTTCAAATTCTATGACTCATTATTAGATAAAGATACACAGATAAGCATGAAACAAGACGTTATATGACTGAGGCAAAGAAGAACTCTAAACTAGAGTTTCTTGCTCTAGGAATATCTGAAGAAGGTTAGATCAAAGAATAATAGATTAGAGAAGCTGGGTTCAAATCTCTACCTTCTTGTGACCTTGGCCAAGGTTTATGAACATCTCTTAAAATTAAGGGGTTGAACTACCTTCTAAGGTCCCTTCCAGTGCTTTGATCTTATAACAAATATTCCAGTTTGGCTAGAATGCAGTTTGTGAAAGGGTATAAGATCAGATAAACCCAGGTAGGTTGTGCATTGTGGAGGGCTTAACTGCCAAACTAAGAAATCTCTATTTTCTTTTTTTCCTTTAATTTCCTTAAATTTAAAAAGATTCTACATACAAGATATGCTATGGGTTTCCAAATAATTTTAAAGCCCTGTCAATCATTCTTCTCTTTCCTTACCTACTTCAATACCATTGCTACCTTTTCCTCCATTAATAAAAAAAAAAAAAAAAAAAAAAAAAAAAAAAAAAAAGATATTTCTTGGAAGGGAGATGGAAAACAAGGTAGGGGTGGGGAGAGAGAAGAAATATTTAAAATTTATCTTGGACAAGTATCATTTATCTATTAGGCTTTTGCATAGATATCAAAGAAATAATGGTGGTGATCTTAACTTGCATTGGGCTAGAACAGTTAACTCATTAGAAGTGGGCACTATTTTAACTCTGGCTTTTTTGTTAGATAAACTTTGCTCAACAAAGTTATAGAATATTCAAGTTGGAATGGACCTTAGAACATGGAATGTCCAAACATAAGACCATATAATGTTAGGGTTGGAAGGAAACTTAGAATATAGAGTATGAGAACTGGAGAAGCCCTTAGAGCACAAGGTGAGAACACAGAATGTTATAATTAGACACATATATCTCTTCTCTTTAATTTGAAAATAACAGTTCCTTCCCTGTCTATTTTATGGTATGGTGAGACTAGAAGTGTTACAACTGGAAAGAACAATGAAGATGAGAGTTCTTATTATTGTGATGCCACAATAGAGAATTATGGTTTAGTGGAAAGGAAGCTGTATTTGGGGGCAGAATTTGAGTTTGAATCCCAGTTCTACTATTTATTTATATCTAAAGAACTCTAGGTAAATCACTTAACCTCTCTGAACCTCAGTTTCCCCTTCTGTACACTAAGTAGCTTGAATCAGATGCTCTCTAAGGTCCCTTCCAATTCTACCTTCTTCTTAAGGCTGTATACAGAAGCTAGAGTCCTACCCCTCCTCTCACTCAGTCTCTGGGGATGCCAGTGTGACAGCTTAATCATTTGACAGGAAGCAGCAAGATCTCAGACCCAAAAACGAAGGCAGCCTGGTCAAACCAGACATTAAACTTGGAGCTGATTACATCAGATATCTTCCAACTGTTCCACTGTGAGCTGTCAGTTCCACAGAAAATAACGTCAAAAAAAGGATTGGTTTGACAAATGTTTCATTGGCAACAGATGTATAGGTTTCAGAGACTAAGAACACATGGGCATTAAGTGGCAGAAATGGGATTCAAACCCAGATCCCTTGGTTTCAAATAGGGTGCTCTTTTCACAACCTAAAGAGTGGGTTCTTCTTTCTTGTACAATCTGACCCAAGGGGTACTAACTCCACATCTAAAACAAGAGCTATGACCCAACACATGTTCACATATAAAACAACATAGCCATTTAAATCTATCCAGGAAGATTTTTAGTTAGTTGTAAGCATTAATAAGCATCTACTCTAAAACAGTCACTATGTCAAATACTAGGGATATAAAGAAAAAACCCACAATAAATTCTGTTATCATACAGCTTATTGAAGAGGCAGCAGGGTCTTCTGGAAGGAGTACTAGACTTGAAGTAAGGAGACCTGGGCTTAAGTCCCAGCTCTAGCACTTACTAGCTGTGTAACCTTAAACAAGACCCTTCCTTTATTCAGGTCTTAAGCATTTTAATCTATAGAAGGAAGACAATGGACTGGATGATATCTAAGGTTTCTTATATCTCTAATAGTCTATCACAATACTGGCTTGAGTGTGATCAAATCACTTTATCTCCTTTGGGTCTTGCTTTCTCTGCAAAATGATAATAATATCATCAATTCTCCCCAGGCTTCTTAAAAATTCTTTGCAAAAAGTAAAATACTATAGAACCAGAGAATGCAGAAAGAGACTTAAGAACACAGAAACAATCTATATTCAATATTCCAATATGCGTTATGAAGTCCCCTCTAACTCTAATAGACTATGCTCTATGATTATGTATCTTAGAATCACTCTCACTTATTAATAAATGTGATCCAAATCCTTCTGCCAAGCTTCCCTCTCCTGGTAATAAAATATTGGCACATAAAAAGAAAGATCCCCTCCTCCTTCTCCTCCCCTAACAATTGTTTTACGGTTAAAGGTGACAACAGGAAACAAGATAAATTATATTAGAAGTTCTCCCTGTTCCCTCGAAAAAGCCCATAACTAGCTCCATCCTCTCTGGAGAGGGGCCAAATCATTAATGTCCTAAGAGATGGCAACAAAGCAGGTAACAGTTCCATGGATCCAAGTAGGAAAAGTTTTTTGTTGTTGTTGTTTTGTTTTGTTTTTTAAGGAGTGGTATGGGAGGAAGCCTAGCAATGAGAGAAACTAAGATTGCAATTGGGGGAAAGGGGAAGCAAAAGAGTTAGTGTTTGAGTAAGGATATAAGAAACAATTTTAGCCTTTGAGCATTAGGGTTAGCACCAACACTTGGTTAAGAGTAGTCAAAAGGGAGTGGTGAGGTACCTAGTAAAGAAAACTGAGATGCTCCAAGACTGTGTTAACTACCAGGTAGTCATATCACCACTTTGTACCTCAATCTCTTCCTTTGTAAAATTAAAGGGTTAAAGTGAAAGACAAATACTTTTATTAATGACATGACTGTGATTCCAGAGGACCAATAATAATCTGTGCTATTCACCCGCTGGCAGAGAAAGCAGATATATATAGACAAATGGCAGTGTGAGAAATTCTTTTGCTCAACTATGCATATTTGTTAAAGATTTTTCTTCCTCTAATTAAAGTAGAAAATTTTTTTATTAACAAAATAATTTTTAAAGGGATTTAGGTCACTAGATGATCTTTGAGCTTCTTTTCAAGCACCTGAAATTCCTCCACAAGAAAAACGTCATCAGAATCATTAAAAAGAACAGACTTGGTAAAACAACAACGAGGTTATCTGAAGCATATTAGTAATCCAAGTCAGAAAGAAGAGAACAGACATAGATGGAACAGAAATGTTTAAAACTATTGGTGATCAGCCTGCCTTTGGAAAACCTATAATCCTATAGTAAATATTCCCCATCTAGACCTAAGTGTAAGAACTTAAATACATGAAGCAACTCTGGGGGAAAGATGGCTTGACGGAAGGAGTAAGAGCAGGAATAGGGGAAATGGAAAAGGGAAATAAGAGAGAAGAGGGACTTAAAAGAGAAAAAGACTGAGGAGAGTCACTGTGGAATCAAAGTGGGCAGATTCCCTGAAATAGGAAGTACTATCATATAAGTCACAGGAAGGAAAAAGAAAATTGTACAACTAAGCAATGCTGGGCCCAGAGTAGAGAGTCACACATATAATCATTTTCCTGCTGAGGACAAATCTAATCCCAACTTATTCTCCTATGCCAGCCTGAAGTATGGCTCTATCAGCCACCTACCACTGAAAAGATAAGAAATCACAAATAAAAGCTAAATAGCTCTGGGAAGTACCAGGGGTTACTCTGGGTGACTTAAGACTTTGAGGAGAAAGTTTAAGTCAAAAAGGTATCAGAACTGGAAGGGCCCTCTGACGTCTTCTGATACATGAGGAACCTGAGAAGAGATCCTATCCCATCATACATCCCACTGGCTGGAAATTCAGTACTGTTCTTGACAGCCCACCCCATATTCATACAGCTGACAGAGTCAAGAGATCTGATTCAAGCTTCACTGTCACCCACTCATTATGTGTTCTTGGACAAATTCTAAATCAGCATCCCCATCTGTTGAAGGAAGAGGCTGAAGATGATAAAGCTTTAAGGTTACTAAAGCACTATATAAATACTCTTAACACCTGATCCTCAAAACAAAACAAAACAATGGGGGTACTATTATTACCCCCATTTTACAAATGAGTTAGTAACTTGTATTATGGTCATATAGTAAATGTCTGAGGTCAGATTTGAATTTAAGGCTTCCTGACTTCAGATTCAACCTTCTAATCTACTTGTAATCTAAACCACCTAGCTGGTTGGATCAGAACATCTCTTTTACTCCTTCAAACACTAACAATCTGTAATATTTTTTCACAAAGCATTGCAAAGTTTATAAAGTGTGATAGACATTATTTTCTCCCATATTCACAATAGCTCTATCAAGTAGATAATAATAATAGTACTTCACATTTCTATAGTGCTTCAAGGTTTACAAATCATTTCCCCCTAGACAACCCTGTTAAATAGACAGTATAGACAAATTCCATTTTTTCAAATGAGAAATTTGAAACTATGAGTGATAAATAATTTGCTCAAAAGTCACAAAGCTAATCAAAATCAGAGCTGGGACTCAAATTCAAGTCCTTCTGATTCTAAATCTAGGACTCCTCCTCTATCAAGCTATTATCCTTAATATTGAAAGCCAAAAGAGCATCTAAATGGCACATTGCTTAGAGCATCAGCTCTGAAGTCAGGAGGATTGGGGTTCAAAATCAGTCTGAGCTACTTAACTCTTACTAGCTGTGTGGCCCTGGACAAGTAACTTAATTCCAATTACCTCGTCCCCTTGTCCCCCTCCCCCCTAGCAAAAAAAGAATTTTAAAAATTATTAAAGTCAAACTCTATTTTACTGTCCCATACATTAGATGCAGTTCTTCCTCCAATTCCTTGTCCAGTAAGAATGCCAGTTTGCAATCTCATGGTCTCTCTACAGTCTGGACTTACCTTGGAGGGTACTGAGGGCCAGATTCTGAGCCAGCCACAAGGTGACATCTACAAAGACCTCAGTGGGCAAGGAAAAAAAGGGCAGAAATAGCTCTAAGGAACATAAAATTTGCTTTCCTAGATATTTTAACTCCTCCCTAAGCTATACCTAACAACCAGGAAATACCTAGTAAGAGATAGTTTTCTGCTTTAAAGAAGTTCACCCAACCACATACTTTGGAAAACAGTTCTTTAAAAATATCCTCTCCTTGTTCCTTCAAGACTAGATGTACCATGGTGCCCCATCCCACCCCTGCCAAAATTCCCTCTAGAAACAATCTCAGCAAGTCAGCTTCCAATGGACTGCAACCCACTACCCCAAAGACAAGGAGTAATATTTGGATAAGGCCTGGAATGGGACCAGTCCACAAACCTTACAAAATCCTCACAAAGCCAGCTGTGCTGAGCCAGATGAAGAACTGAAAATTACAAACAGCTGAAACCTATCAGATAAGAGCTAGCAAGGCCCTTCGGTGGCATCCTATTAAGGTTTAGAAAGTGGCACACACTTTTAGGTCAGAAAACAAAGGATGCTGGAATACAGAATATGGAGTGTTACATCTAAAAAGGAACGTTATCTCATCAGGAAGGTACAACACCGAAAGGTAGATCCAGAAGGAACCACAAAACACACACTCCTAGAATATAGACTGTTAAGGCTCAAAGAGGCTTTATAGAGGTCATACAGTCCAACCCTTTCTTTTTTTAATAACCTGGGAAAGGAAAGCTGAGAGAGAGGCTAAGGTGATTTGCCCAAGATCACAGAGAATGAGGGGCAGGGCCAAAACTAGAATCCAGACTGACCAGACTCCAAGCTCTTTTTATTATACCCCACATTTAACTTAGGATTTATCACACCCTAAAAAATAAAACTGCTGAGAGTTGTTCTAAATTTACTGGAGTGACTACAATGGCAGCAGTAACGTGTATTAATTCATCCTATGCTGGGGGTGAAGTTGAAAAACATCACACACTAGTTCCTAGAGCTTTTTAATGTTAGTAACTCTGCCCAGGTCTCACCTAGCTTAGAAGATGCACAGAAATTCCCACTTTCCCTGTAAAAATGAAATTACTTCTTTCATTTGACTCAACTTGCCACTTCCTACTTTCCCTATCCCCCTGGTAGTAAAGGCTCTCTCTCTCTAAGATCCCATGTTTACTTAAAAATGTACTTAATGCGGAATGTAAGCTCTTTATGAGTTTTCAGACTGTGTGCACTCTGTATTCTCAGGCCTAGCATTGTTAGGTTGTTTTTCAGTCCCGTTCAATACTTTGTGAGCCTATTTGGGATTTCCTTGGCAAACACTTTCTTCTTTATCCGGCTCATTTTATAAAGCGAGCAGTAGGTGCCTTGCCCAGGTCACTCAGCCAGTAAGTGTCTGAGACAGGATTTGAACTCAGGAAGGTGAATCCTCCCATCTCCAGATCTGGTGCTTAGTCCCCTGAACCACATGGCTGCGCAGGTCTGGCATAGTGCTTACTAAATAGATATTTGCTGAACTGAATTAAAATCCCATGGGTGAAATATATTTTTTTAATTTTTTAAAAATAAAATTAATGGATCACTAGATCAAAGCACTAGAGCTAAAAGAAGAGATGATTACTGCTGGAGGAGACGTCAGAGAGCATTTGATCCAAACCTCTCATTTTACAGATGGGAACCTGAAATACTGAAAGGGGAAGTGTCACCCAGTTACCAAACAGTAGAGACAGGACTAGTACCTTGGTCTTCGTATACCCAAGAATCCAAATACTTATGGAACCATCACCACCCTTTCAGCGACCCACATTTATAATGTCAGTTATTAACAGTCTCTGCCTGTTGCTTCTCCACATATGGAATCAGTCACCACATCTATAAATTTTCTCTATAACACCCCACTAATTCAGGTCTTCATCACCTCTTTTCTTAACCATTCCAAAGGCCTCTTAAGTGACCTTCCAGCTCTCCCATCCATCCATCACCCAGAAGCCAAATTTATATTCCTAAAACGGACCTGACAATGTCACTTTCTTGCTGTCTCTTAAGTAACTAGATTCCAACTGTTCTTTAATAAAATACAAAATTCTCAACCAGACCTCCACAGTTTGCCTCCCAGCCACTGTTATATCATTGCATTCCACATATTCTCTGTTCCAGCCAAACTGGCTCATTCATGGCTTTTCATCTCTTGTCTCCCTCGCTTTACACAGGTAATTTCCCCCAACTATGACATATGACATAACTTCCTTCAAAGCCCAATTCAAACACTATCTCTATCCCACAAAGGCTCATCCTCCAGCTGTCCCTCTTGAAATTACCTTACAATACTTTGCATTTACTTACCTGTAACCGTATCACAGCCCTCCCACCTCAGATGAATTTAAGTTCTTCTTTGTACAACCTGGAACACTGCCTTGCACACAGCTAGGGTACTAAACAGGTCATCAAGAGGACCGCCAGACCTGACCCCCTACCATATGAGCACAAGCAAGTCATTAATATTCCCAATGGCTTAAATTTCCCCACCTATATAAAATGAGATACTTCTTATCCAGTTTTACCTTTTGTCCAGAAGAGGTAGATCAATAATCTAATATTCCATGTGCTAAATTCTAACATTCAGCTGGACCTGCTAATTCGAATATTCTATAATGCTGTGTTCTAAACTGGTATTAAGGGATTATCACTGGACTCAAAGTCAGATCTGATTTTGAAATTTTGTATCTGACATTTGATGGTCTTGTGCTGTTGAGCAAGTAACTTCTCTGAACTAAGACTTCCTCATCTGTAAATGGGTAAACAACTATTTGCAGCAACCGGATTAACAAGGCTAATGTGAAGAAAGTTCTTTGTCAATGTAAAGGACTACGGGAATGTTAGTTGTTATTACTGCCTTTGTTCTAAGGCTTCCTCTATCTCTAGCCTTCTGTGTGCTAAGGCTTTCTTTCCAGATCTAAGATTCTGCAGTTCTACATATTATTATACCAGAAGTTTTTACTATATTATTATAGTATATATTTATATATGTGTGTGTACACACACACACACACACACACACACACATATTACCTACTATTGTACACAACAAGCCACGTTACCTCCGCACATGGCCCAGACTGTAATGACACCAGTGCTCTTGTAACAGTCGGAAAATGGAAATGAGGAGCCCAATATTTCTCCTCCCCCAGGCAGAGGGTAAACCAGAGGCCCAAAGGTTAGGGCTCCAACACGGTCTCAAGAAATAGCCTCGGGGTTCCCCCCGCCCCGAAGAAGCTCATCGGGCTCCCACACGATGCAGCCTCTCAGAAACAGTGAAATGATGCTAAACCATCGTAGGAGTAACCACAAGATCAGTGAGGACTTTCTGAGCTCTGCTGCCTGGTTTCTCTTCTTCCCCCTATGGCTCTGCCACAATAAAATAAATCTGACAAGATGCTTGGGAGATAACCCATATATTTAAATGACTATCTCCGCCTCATGATTACATTACCTCCTTGGTTCAGTGTACCCAGGGCAAGAAAGGCAAGCGGGTCCTGGGAGAGTATTATTTGTGAGTGACTTTTATTGTCCATTATCTTACAGCATTTACACCACCGCTAGGATGCCTGGTAGGAATATTTCACAGCAGAAATATCTCTGTCGTTAGTATTCACATCGCAATTTAGTCAGATCAACCTTTCAATCCCATCCATCATACAGAAGGGCTTTTGGCAAAGAAAGCCTCTTTGTGGAATAAAATTATTGCCGGATGCTGAGGGCCCCAGGGCCCCCTTCTAGAGTGTCCATGGCTCAGCATCTCACTGGTTAAAACACAGTACTTACTAATAAGGCCTGGCTATGGAGTTACAGGATATTAGAAAGGCACCTTAGAAAATGCAAAATCAGAACTGAAAGAAACCATTGAAGATAGACTCTTACAGTTGGAACCAACCTCAGAAGAAAGATGTTAGAACATAGAATGTTGCTGCTAGAATTCAGAAGGGAACTTAGAAATCAGCTAGTCTAAGATCTTTATTTTACAAATTAAGAAATTAAGGCCTAAGTATCTTGGGGACTCTCTAATTGATCAGACACCTTTGGAAAGAGAGACCAATGTAGTCTTGAGAAGAAATGGGTTCAAGTTAAGATCCTGTCAATAACATTCTATATGACTTTGGACTATAGTTTTTTCATAAGAAAAACAAGTTAGGCTAGATTCTTATTCAAAGTTCCTTTAACATTCTGGTATCTTTTTTTTTAATTGACATTCTATCTTCTAATGGTAATTCTAGGGTACCTACTACCTATAAGATTTTATGCTATATGTTCTAAATTCTGTCAATAACTCTCTATATGACTTTGGACCATAGTTTCTTCATAAAAAAAATGAGTTAGGCTAGATTCTTATTCAATGGTTCCTTTAACATTCTAGTTTTTTTTTTAATACAACATTTTATCTTCTAATGGTAATTCTAGGATACCTACCACCTATAACATTTTATGCTATGTCCTAAAATGCTTAAAAATTTATTTATTTCTAAGTTTGTCTCCATCACATAATCTTAATTATGTTTGTTTGATCAATGTTGTCACAGAAATGGTATATGATTTAAAAAAAACAAAACAGCACAACCAAACTGGCTTTGCAACTTTTAGTAATAATTGGCATTTATGTGGTTCTTTATGATTCCAAAGTACTTTACATATATTATCTCATTTATATTTAAAGAAATGAAATTTGACCATAAAATGTCCTAACTTTTTATCATTTCAAAATCACTCTCAGGATTCTGTGTCCATTCATTCCTGTTTAATTATTTTCCCTTATGTAGCCATGGTATATACTTGATGCCATCAGTTCTGAATTTAGATTTTTTTTTGCCTTTGCCTTATTTCATAAAGGCTCTTCCTTATCCTTCCTCTTTCCCCTAACTTCTCAGTCTTTCATATTTTCTCAGCTCTAACATTCTATGTTCTAAAATTCACTAACCATAAAACCTTAGGTAAGGCACTTTCCTTCTCTGGGATTCAGTTTCCCCAGGCGTAAAACAAAGATATGTACAATTTAATTTAATGATACAACTTTCCAATTAATTAAATTAGTTTGAATAGAGAAACCACAAGACCATGTAAATACATATATACATACATACATCCACATATATAAACATACAAACACACACATAGACAGACAAATAAACTTTTTAAATGTTTTCCTATAAAGGAGAAAAGAGTTCTTAGCTTTCTCAAGCAGCAGACAGACAAGTCTAGAAAAAAGGACATAAACATGGCCTCAGCCAATTGCTTGAATTTCCCAAAGCAGTAATCAGACGTCTATCCTGAAACTAGAATCATGATGCTGGTATTATTTCCCTTGTATTAAATCATCAGGCACCCACCTTCTAAATAAAGACCACAGATGTCCCCAGAAATACTTCCAGAGATGTAATTAGTGATTCCCCAGCACATCTGCAGCCTCCCATCTGGAGCCCTCACCAAATGATGTGATTCCTGGCCAATAGAAAGGAATATGAACAGGTAAGAGGAGGGAGATGGAAACTCCAAGAATGAGGGGAACAGAATATTCACAACTACTGAGCACAGGATAGGAAAGTTGTGGCTTAATGGTAATTCACAGAAATGAAAAAAAGCCACCATAATCTGGGTCTTTTTTTTAATGGATCATTAGCTTAGTATGAGTCAACAGTATAACAATGCAGGTCCCAAAATGCTAATGCAGTCTTGTATGTCCACACCAGAGGCAGTGGGCAATGGAATAAGTAGAGGATATGAAGTTAGAGGACAACATAATCCAAGATCCAAACTGGAAACAAAGCTAATGCCATAAATTGGTTTTGTAGCATATAAACAGAAATGAACAGCACTGTGTCAGGAGAAAAAGAATAAACTGAAGATTCAGTTCTCCCTCAGCTCTTCATCTGATGGAACATACTAACTATCCATGATGAAGGGATATCACATCCCTTAATCCTCTTCCTTAATTAAGATTCATAGAATATCAAATTCAGTTCCAAATGCCACATTTTGGGAGGGATGTTAAAAAGCTGGAACCCATCTAGGCTAGGAAGACAATCAGAACATGCAAGACTCAGGACCATGTTCCATCAAAATTGTTGGGGAAACGAGATAAATGTTTAAGCTAGCAAAGACTGAACTGTCTTCAGATATCTTAATAATATGCAATGCTAGACCAGAGAATGTAAAATGCAAGAACTAGAAGGGTCCTTCAAACATAAAAATAATAATAGGCAGAAAGAACCTTGGGACACAAAATTGGAACATGTAAGTCTGGTTCATAAAACATGATCTTTTCTTTTTCAGAAAAAAAATAAATAAAAAACCGTGGGGGTGGGGATGGGAGAGGGACAAAGAGCAAAGAAAAGGTAAAAAAAAAAAAAAAAAAAGCTACAGATTACAACACAGGATTACACCACCCCAGGTAAGTTTCAGAAACATGTCTGGGTATCTGGCTGTTCCCAAGTCAGACATTCACTAGGTTCCATTTACATAATGTAGAACTGATTTAGTCTGAGAGGACTGGGAAAAGGAGCAAGCTTTTGCAGGAGGCAAGGTTTGGAAACACTTGGGGTAGTCTGTTCTTTGGCTTCATTAGTACTGAAGGGAAAAGATCATCTCATGATCAACAATGTCTTATTGATTGCTCTGGTCTTCCTGCCTGCCCAAAAAATTATCTTTAAAAAATTAGATCAATTAGACGAGTACATAATCTATTTTAGGTGGTGTAGTGCTATTGAATTTTACAGAAAAGGAAACTGAGGCTCAGTAGAGTAAGAAGACTCGGGTTCACACCCATCTTTGTTCCTGATAATCCTGCTCCCCTTCCAAGTCCTTCTTATCTTTGAAATCACATATATCCTGGGAGACTTTTGACAAGTCACTAGTCTGAGTCTCAATCTCATCATTTATAAGAGAAACAATACTTTTTGCCCTCCCCATTGCATAGATTTTGGGGTGAAGTTCAAATGAAAGACTGAATGTAAAGCATCTTCTCTATAATCACAAAGGACTCACTTTGCTCCCAAAGATCTATTGCTGCTTGTAAGGCATCTCTACTACTGCAGTTTGCACCTGGACCTAAGGTAGTCCTCAGGAAATTATGTGGCTGAAAAAAAGTTCCTCTCCTAGCAGCAGAGCTGCCCTTGGAGAAATGGGTCCTTGGGTAATAGACACAGACCACAAACCAGTCTAGGCTGGGAGCTCTAGTCCCAATAAAGACTCTTATTTCCACATGCTGGAAGTCAACTAAGCCTTCTTGGAGGTTAGAAATGCAGGAATGATTTACCCCCCATCCCCACCCATCATCCCTCAAAAAATGAGGAAGCAAACATTCAATGAGATCAAATGACTCAATAGGTCACAGGGTCATTTAGTCATAGAGTAGGGACTCAAAAGTAGGTATCCTGAGTCTAAGGTCAGTGTTTCTACTGCTGCCCCTCTGCCCATCATGTGCAAACACGCCAAGCTGCAGGCGTGACAACCATCCATGATTCTCGTGATTCCAGTCAGCTCTCCTGGGAGCCCCTGTGAGAACCACTGGACAATTAGGCCCTTGATAAAACATTTTAGGCTCCATTTTTAGACTTTTTAGAACTTCATGGAGCCTCCAGAGCTATAATCAAAGCAGAGATTACAAGTAATACTAAAGCCAATTGCATTTCCTGAGTACTTTATTGTAACATGCCTTGTAACCCCATTTTGCAAATGAGGAGATGCTTAACTTGCACAGTTAACTTGCTCAGGATCACAGAGCTAAATAGTTTAGGAGTCATAGGTGGAGGAGTCAGGACAAATCCAGGTCTACCTGACTCCCCACTTTAGAGCCTCTACTTTGAATTCAGGGTTGCCAATTTAAGAGAAAGTTCTCTTTATATAAAAGTTTAAGCTTTTTACTTAGGCATAGATTTTCCCCACGACCTATATGATGGACTCAAATGCCTCGGACATTTGCTAGTTTGGTTTTTTAGATTCAGCTTTCACTGTAGTCAAATTCTTTATGAAATGGATCCTGCTCTTCTCTCTTGATCTTGTTTTTTCAAAGTCAGATTCATGAGGGAACATCAGTACTTCAACTTTTGGTGCTGAGCTCTCTTTTTGACTCAATCCCTGCAGAAAGCTTCATCATCCCCTTCCCTTTCTTATCTTGCTCCTTGTTCTCCATTCCCTCACCTTACCTCTCTCAATCTTCTATTTCCCTTTATGTCTCTGGTCTCCTTTTTCTTTGTCCCTCCTTTCTGCTGTTGTCATTGCCCATTTCTGTCTTAGTTTCTGTTTCTGTTCTGCTTTCTTTGTCCTGTATCCCAAATTGGCTCATTTTTTGCTTCTCAGCTTTCTGGGTGGCTGCTCTCCCTATGAATCCCACTCATCTTTCAAATCACACACATACAAATACCTGCTGCCAGCCCTGCAGCAGGGTAGGAAGATGGCTGTAACTCGAAGGACATGCAGCCAAATGGAGTCAACAACTTCTCTTACTTAGAGGATAAAGTCCCTCAAAAGCCCTGCCCTGAACTCACACCCACTCCTTACAAGCAGAAGTGTAATTTCTCTTTAAAACAACATACTTGTATATAATAAAAAGATCAGAGATCAGTTTCTTCTACAATTCTTTTCTTGGTTTTTTTTTTGTTTTTGTTTTTGTTTTTTTTGTATTTTGAAATGGTTATATTTGTGATAACTGCCAAATTCATAGTGAAAAAGAAACATCAAAAAATAAAGGAAACAAACATAGAGCTCAGTTGAACCCTTTACAGGAGCTAAAATAGATGTGGGGAGATGCCCAATCTTTGCTCCACTTCTGCCAGACACCAAAACCCATTAACTGCAAATACTGGCCTAAAAGGAGCCCCATTCCCCAGAGTTTTCTTCCCACATTGTTATGTCAACACTATATAATTATTAAACAAATAGAGACCCAGTGAGATTCACTGTTCTCTACCTGGGAGCAAAAAGACCTGAATAAGTCAATACCTTTAAAAGTGTTCCAGTCTCCCCAGAGACAATTGAGCAAGCAGGATGTGCCAATATTTGAATAATATCAATAAAGAACTTCCTCTTCTGCTTGGAATCCTTCCCTCCGCCCACATACTTCAATTTAAAGGGCATCTACCTCATCTCTGGCCAAAGATGCTTTTTCCACCCCTAAAGATCATTGCTTGGGCATCATGGGATCTGATTTACTTGTGTAGTTAGGGTGCCCCAATCTGTCATCCTTTGGAGTGCCGCCTCAATGCTACTTGCTCCAGGGACAAAGCCTCTCTGATTCCTTCCATGGACCTCTGTATCCCTCTCACATACAAAAGTCAAAATGTTGGAGATGAGCATTGAACATTAGAATATATGGCACATTATGTTAAAGGACTCCAACTCATAGAATGTTATGAGTTGGACATAAACTCTTTTTAAGATGGAAAAAAAAGTGCTCAGAGGTCCAATACACTCATTTAAGAGATAGGAAATGTAAGCCCCCAAAAAGAAACTAAGATTAAAACTGCACTTCTTCAGCTCCTAGTCCAATGGGGTTTCCATGCCACTATGGAGTATTAGCTCATAGACCTTAACAAGACTGGACTCAAGAATCTTGCTTTTATTGAAAAAATATCATATTCACATATATGAATATATACATAAATTAATTAATTGAAGCTATTTACTTCTTGAATTGAACCCTACGAACAATCAGATGATGAAAAAAAGTTATCAGGTGGACAGGTGGTCCCTCTCCCTTTACAACAGCTTTACAAACACTCATTTCTTCTCAGCACCCTTCTCTGTGA
Source organism: Sminthopsis crassicaudata (assembly GCF_048593235.1). Lineage (NCBI taxonomy): Eukaryota > Metazoa > Chordata > Mammalia > Dasyuromorphia > Dasyuridae > Sminthopsis > Sminthopsis crassicaudata. The sequence continues at coordinate 466,488,186 of NC_133618.1, read as the reverse complement.
AGAGCTAATGGTATCAGCCATAGTGCTGAAGGAGGGTGACTCATAAGATATGCTGACTAATGTGCCCACAGGTACACTAGGGATAACTTTCATACCCAGGGGTAGGAAGTTGGGATTTTTTGCCTCCTGTGGACACTAAATTTTCTTTTTTTCTTCCTTGATGATGTTCCTTACCCACTTCCAAGCCTTCCTGGCACCAGAAAAATCGGTTCTAATGATGATTTCAGCACTGTGGATGCTTTCTCCATTGATGTAGGTCTCAGACTCTACACATCTTTAATAGATAAATTTACGAATTGCTGTGATTAAAACAATATTAACTCACGGGCATTGGTGATAAGCATTTCCCCACATGGCTAGTCTGATCTTTGAATGATAAGCATAATCCTTTACTAGGCCCACAACACAAAGCTTTCCAGTTTTACAGGACCTAGCAGAACTTCCACTAAACTACATATTCTTTGAGAGACTGGGGTCTCCTCTAAACTAACAAACATTTATTAAGTGCCTAACATAAACAGAGAGGTACAAAAGGAGATTTGGAGGAGAGAGAGGGGGGAAGGAGAGGGAGAGGGAGAGGGAGAGGGAGAGGGAGAGGGAGAGGGAGAGGGAGAGGGAGAGGGAGAGGGAGAGGGAGAGGGAGAGGGAGAGGGAGAGAGAGAGAGAGAGAGAGAGAGAGAGAGAGAAGAGAGAGAGAGAGAGAGAGAGAGAGAGAGAGAGAGAGAGAGAGAAAGAGGGGGGGAGGGAGGGAGGGAAGGGGGGGAGGGAGGGAGGGAAGGAGAGAGGGAGGGAGGGAGGGAGAGAGGGAGAGAAGGAGAGGGAGAGAGAGAGACAGAGACAGAGAGAGAGAGAGAGAGAGAGAGAGAGAGAGAGAGAGAGAGAGAGAGAGAGAGAGGAGAAAGGCAGAAAGATAGACAGAGAGACAGAGAGAGAGAGAGAGAGAGAGAAGAAAGACAGACACAGAGACAAAGAGATAGAGACATAGAGAGAGAGAGACAGAGACAGAGAGAGACAGAGACAGAAGGAGAGAGGGGGGGAGGAGGGGGAGGAGAGACAGAGAGAGGAGAGACAGACGGACAAAGGAGAAAGACAGAGACAGAGAAACAGAGAGATAGAGACATAGAGAGAGAGCCAGAGGCAGAGACAGAGAGAGGAGAGAGAGAAAAGGGAGAGAGAAAGAGACACAGATAGACAGAGGGGGAGAAGAAAGGAAGAGACAGAGACAGAGAAGGGAGGAAGAGAAAGAAAGAGGAGGGAAGAGAAGAGGAGGTAAAAGGGAAGGAGTGAGAGAGGAAGGAGGGAGGGAAAGAAGAGTCCTTGCTTTCAAGCAGTTTATGTTACACTAAGGAGATACAATATATAAACATATAAGTAAATACACAGCTATTTAGGAAAGCAGAGAAAAGCTCCACATCATAAAGAGGCATTGGAAAAGGCCAGTGGACTTTTTTCACTTATTTTATGTTTCTTGGGTGTTTGGGGGGAGAGAAGAGTTGGCAACTTGGTTAATATGGAAATATGTTTTGCATGAATTCACATGTGTAGCTGATATTATCTTGGTTGCCTTCTCAATGGGTGTTCTCCTAGAGGAAGAGAGAGAATTTGACATTCAAAACTTCAAAAAGTGAATGTCAAAATAAATTAAGCATAATCTTTTTTAAAAAGAGAAGCTGCGCAGGAATATTAGTTTAGTTTCACTACTTCCTTTTCAGATGAGGAGGCTGAGAGTCGGACGTGGTATTACAAAGGCCTTATGACATCACCTCATTTGATTTTCACCACGTTCCTAGGAGACAGACAGCATTTGTAACATTATCTCCATATCAGGGAAACTGAGGCCCAGGAGGGACAAGTGACCGGCCCCAAGTCCCACAGCAAACTGGTAGCAGAGACAAACCTGGAATGCATGCCCCCTAATTCCCAGTGCCTGTGACTTCAAGCTCAATTGCCTCTTCGAGCCAAACTTATATTTCTTGTAAAAAATAAAATCAAGTTCCAAAATTATGCAACTTTAGCCATCATGTGATTTGAGGCCACAACTTACTTCAAAGCTGTCTCATAAAAACTCCCTATGAAACTTGCAAAGCAGCCAGATGCTGGGGCTGAAGGAAGAACATTCGAGAACATCTGGATCCTGCACCTCTTAGCCAAACGGAAGCAGATATTTTTCGCTTGTGTAAAAACATTTAATTTTTGCCTTAAGGATAACTAATGGAGCATGGGGAAACCATGAGGCCAGTCAAGCACAACATGAGAATTGATGTTATGATGATGAAGAAAAAAATGTTCATGTAATCAAATATGACTAATCCTTTTTCATAAGACATTCTATACTCTGAGAAAAGGAGCTATCATATTTTCAGCCTTCGGAGTTTAGAAATAAACCACAATTGCACACTAACACTCCCATTCTTGGGATACCTTCTGATCCCTTATGAGCAAGTGATGGTTCAAAGAATGAGCCTTAGTCATTTGTCTTTGTTTTACTGTGTGGTAATGAAGAGAAGGCTAGACTTGGACCCAGAAGCCCCAGGTTCCCGTGGCAGCTCTGGCACTAACTCATTGTGTGAGTTTGAGCTCAGCCTTGGACAAGTATATCTCACCCCTCTAGGCCTTAAGTATTCACCACTGTAAAATGCCAGAATATCCGATGTCTCCTAGGTACTATGCCAAATCATACATTCATTCGAATAGTACTAAGCCCCTGTATCCAGACCAGACGCTCCCTACTGGAGAGAGAGGCAGTCCCTGCCCTCATGGAGCTCTGGAGAGTGAGACGGGCTCAGATAACTAAATGCACAGTGCAGCACACTATTAGGCGTAAAAAGAAAAAGTGTGTTACCAATATGGGGAGATTGGGGAATTTCTAACTACTACTACTCTATGTTCTGGGTCCCTTAACTTCATCATGTTCTAGGTTCCAGGGTTCCCTCTGAAACTCAGAGTCTCTTATTCTATGAAATACAAACCTTGGACAATGTGCTAGTTACTCTTGAAATTTTAAGACCAAAAACTAAAATCTAAAAATCAACAAAGTGAAAGTAAATTGGAATAGGAGCCCTGGGAGATTAATGAGACAGCCTTTTAAGTCTTGTGAAAATAAATGAATTCTGCAGCAGACAACTTAAATGATAGGCAGGCCTCTGTTCACCCTTTCCCATTATCTTTACACTGTCATCCCAGAACTCAAAACAGTTTCTTTAACTTAGAAAAAAATAACACTAAGAAATCCAGAATTAGGAAAAATAACACAGAGAGTACTTCTCATACCCAAGAAAAGCTCCAAGAACTTTACATATCTTCTAATTTATTCTTACATCACTGCCACCACATTGCAATGTATGTGCTTTCAGGGAGACAAGAAATCTAGGCTTGAGCCCCATCTCTGGCACTTAACAGACCTTAGGCAAACTTACTTGACCATTCTGAGCCTCAGTTTCCTCATCATTAAAATAGGGATAATAATATTTAGCACTATCCTCTTCAAAGGATTGTTCTGACAACACCACTCTGCTGTAAACCTTAAGGTGCAATGAATTGAGAGAGCTATTATTCCTATGGCTTTATAAGAAAAAGAAAAAATGACAACATGAAGAAAACAAGTACAAAGAACACTAGATGGGTCAGTTTAGCTCTGGCTCTGCCACGTTGCTGCGAGACAAGAAGTCAAAAAGCACTTATTAAGTACCTTGTATGGCATTTTGTAGACACTGTACTAACTACTGGGAATATGAAATAAAAATCTCTGCTTTCAAGGAGCTCACAAAATAATGGGGGAGATCACATGCAAAAAGATATAAACAGGATAAATTGGAGATAATTTCATAGGGAAGGCACAAACATTAAGGGTTGTGAAAGATAGCATTTTAATTGAGACTTGAAGAAAGTTAGGGAAACCAAAGACTGGGAATTCCAAGCATGGGGATCAAACACTGAAATGGCAAAGCGTTAGGAAATGGAGAGTTTTGTGGAAAGGAGAGCAAGGAAACTAGGACCAATGGAGCACAGAGAACAAAGTGGGTGCAAGGAATAAGAAGACTGGAGAGGTAGGAAAGGACAGTTTGGGGAGGTCTTCATATTCCCCAAAGAAGGTTTTATATTTGACCTTGGATGTAAAAAAGTTTACTGAATAGGAAAGTGACAAGGTCAGACCTGGACTTTGGAAAATTTCCCTTTGATAGCTGACGGAGAGCCAGCCTGTAGCCAGGAAAGACTTGAGGAAGGGAGAGCAACCATTTGACTATGGTAATTGTCCAAGCATGAGATGACTGAAGTCTACATCAATTTGGTGGCAATGTCAGCTCAGGTTTTCTCACCAGTACTTTGAGAATAATAACCTTTGTAGTCTTTTCTTCCCAGAGTTGTTGACCCAGGTTCTCTGACTCCCAGGCCAGGATTGCTTCCATTATACTTCCCATATATATTGGGAGAATCCAATAGTACCTACCATAGAGCTCTGAATATGATGGATGCTCATGAAGTATCTAAGAAAGGGCAAAACAACTCATATTTACGGTGCAGCAGTTTACAGTTGAGGGCAGCCAGATGGTACAGTGAATAGAGCTCTGGATCTGAAGTCTAAGCCTTGAGTTCAAATCTGACCACAGACACTTAATGGCTGTGTGATCTGTCTGCCTCAGTTTTCTCATCTGTAGAATAAGGTGGAGAAGCTACTCCACTATCTTTGCCAAGAAAATCTCAGATGGGACGTGACTGAAACAACTGAACACCAATGAACAACTTTACAGCTTACAAACATTATTCTCATTAACACCAGTGTGCTCTGGTGGAAAATGCATAGGATTAGAAATGAGACTCATCTTTGAATACTGGTTCTACCATACATGCAGGTCTCTGGCCCTCAGTTTCCTCTCTATAAAATGGGGGCTTTGGAATAAATGGTTTCTAATGGTCAGTAAACAATGCAAATATTTTCCCTTCATTTTACAGGTGAAAGATTTCAGCTAGTAGGTAATGGGACTTGTCCAAGATCTCAAATGATAAAGAGGCAGAAAAGGGTCTTCCACTCCAATTTCTCAAAGACATTCTCTGGATGACTTTCATCAAGTCACCTAATTTCCTTGGGCCTCAATTCCACCTAGCATAATGAAAGGTTTATATCTGAGGGCTTCAGAAGTCCCTTTCAGTTCTAGCACTACCCTAAGGGCTATGATCCTAAGTCCAAACACAGAGTTCTTTGCCTTACCCTGTGCTGAAAAGGTGTCCAGATGCTAATATCTTGGAGGTCAGAGCAGGGTAATCCAAGTTGTCTGCTCAGCTTTCAATTCTGTAATTTTTCTTCTTTGATCTGTGTGCCTACACTCCTTAAGGTTTAAGTAATCAATTAAAAAAAAAAAAAGTTTTCCCTTCCAGAGACAAAATGGCATGACAGCTTCTCCTGCTCCCCTCCCAACGCCAATTCCAAAGGGCTAATTTTGTCTTCCAGAAGTTATGGCTGTAATTCCGTTAATAGGACGCAAGATCTATGGTGCGCTCAACCCAAAGTGTTAGGAAAGCGTCTTTTTCTACAGGAGAAGGAATATCACAGTTTCCCTCTGGGGGGGAAGAAAAGCATAACTGGAACACAGGCTCCTTGGGGGCCTTATTAGATCCTCAAAGAGTCGTCGCAGTTGCTAAAACCTGCTTTTGCCAGCAGAAGCTTCATTTTACAAATATACAGCAGGAAAAGCATAAAAGGGTGAGAAAGCCCTAAAGATTAGGCTTCCCCATTGCAGAGAGCGACAGAAACACAGCTCTATGCTGCAGCATTTAGCCTTCATGACTCCTGATTTTAATAGATGTATTTAAGTGCTTTATAACCATTTGTGAATACAGAATGTTTCCTGCTTTATTTTTAAGTTATTGTTTGCCAGCTGCTGGACAGGAGAGTGCTTTAAAAAAAAAACAACCTTCTCCAGACATGATAAAAAATCTTATTGTTCTCACAAATGGCCATGAGGCCTCTTGGGGATTTTTAAAAATAACGTTTTCTGACTCAGTTTCTCCTATCCCAATCACAAAGACAACCACCAAACACAGATCATCAATTTAAAAAGGAAAAAGTTTCTGTAAGACATCTAAAAAGTTACTTTCTTCTGCCCTAAAATTCAGGTACCAAATATTAACAACATTTCTCAGAAAATCCACTACATAGCTCAAACATGATGTAGTAAAAAGAACACTAGACTTCAAGTCAGTCACTAATTGAGACTATACTGTGGCCGAAAGTTAACTCATCTTTTTTGGGTCTTACTTTCTTTAATTATCAAATATGGAGGATTAAACTAGACAGTCTCCAACATTCAATTTCAATATTCCTTCCAGTCTCAATGTTCTATGCTCCAAAGTTCCTCCTAAGTGTCCCATTCCGTGTCCCATATCTCCTAACATTTTATACCCTGAGGTCTTCCCAGCTATGGCATTATATATTCTAACATATGTGTCCACAATAGGCTAGACAGTCCTGTACTTAAATGTCAAAATACCTGTGCCAACAACACTCAGTAATTTCTTGCTTGAAATGATGTTTATAAGGAAAGAGTTCTATAAACTGCATGACTTTTTAAAAATTCCCTTTCTTATTACAAAAGTCCCTTTCTTATTACAAAAAGTTCTTTGGTAAATCTTAACAGATATTAAGAGAAATTCCCCAATAGTTTTATTTAGAAATTATTTTCTTGATTTCATTAAGAATTCATGACCCTTTATTGAATCCAAACCCTTAACACAACTGACAGGATGTCATAAACTGAATGATTGATGTTTGAAGAAAACAAAGAGGTTAGTCAAGTTAAAATTACCCTCTAAACACCATGAAGATGAGTAGACTCAAATAATACACTGTTGGAGTGAGAATCCAGGAACATCAATTCTTAGCCTCTGTTTACATTGTACCCAGTTGCCAACATATGAAACAGTCTCTGCCCCAATCTCATTTTTTCCTTCATTTAAGGCCCAGTTTAGATCCAATATTCATCAGAAAATCTTCCCTAAGTACTGCTCTTAAAGAAAGCCTCTCTCTCTGATCAATCCAGAGTTCTCTTTCTCTCTCTCTTATAAACTTCATCACATTCTAATCTGTATGTGTTTCACTTCTACTGGATTACATATATCTAATATCAGGAACTATGTTTAGTGATAATAGCAACTCACATTTCTATAGCACTTTATTGTTCACAAAACTTCTTCACAAAAAAACTGTACAGAGATGACACATATTTTATTATCATCATTTTAATTCATCAACAAATATTTATTAAGCACCTACTAAATTCTAGACTGAGTACTGAGGAAAAAGTCCTGCCCTCTAGAAGCATACAGTCTACACAGAAATAGGTACATATTGAGATATAAACAGGGTAGACAGAAGACAATCTCCAAAGGCATCAGCCAGCCATCTTGGAAAGAAACCAGGAGCTAGTGACAAGGAAGGAGAACATTCTAGGCATTGGGGATAGACAACCCCGGGGAAAGGCAAGGGAATGGGAGATGTTCCTCACATTTGAGGAACAGCAAGTAAGCCAATGTGTCTGGATTATGTAATGCATGGAGGGGAATGAAATATAACAAGACTGAAGGGTAGAGACTAGGTTGTCACAAGTTTCAACAGCCAAAGTGAGGATCTCACAGTTAATCTTGGAAGTAATCGGGACTACTGGAGCTCATTGAGTGGGAAGGTAAAATGGATGGGACTGGGATGAAGCTTGAGGCAGGGAGACCAATTAGAAGGATCTGTGAAACAGAGGTTCAGCAAAGTAAAGAGATTCGCTCAATGTCATGCATCTATTAACTGTTAGAACCAGAGTTCAAACCCTATTCTCTAAATCTTTAGAACATGATGCATTAGAGCTATAAGAGATCTTAGCCAGTACACGCGAGTAAGACTGTCTCATTTTACAGAGGAAAAAAAGTGTTGCTCAGAAGTTAAGTGGCTTGTATCAGATCACAAAATGAAGAACTGTCTCTAGGGTTTTTTAATTCCTAGCCCAGAATTCTTTGTAGGACTTTTTATATAACAGTAATTTAATAAATATTTGTTGAATTAATATGTAGTCTTGAAGTACAACATCAAAGAATAAAGTCTGCAAGACTGCTCTGAGCTCTGGACCCCAGCGATTCATGCTGTTAGAAGGTCCTTGGTATCATCTACCAAAGAATACGAGACGTAAAATCAAAGACCAGTGTGCAAATCCTGGATCCCACTCTCCGACCCTAACAAGTCTCAGTTTTACTATTAAATGTAAAATGGAGCTACCCCCCTCACAAAATGCTCTAAGTTAAAGGGCTGTGTCAACATTCGTGGATTACAAAACTGTGAGTCATTTTTATTTTGCTATTCCTGTATCAATAGCTGGTCTCAAGTCCGGGGTTCACTTTTACTTGAGAAGCAGGCAGGACAGATCAATAGGTGCAGCTGGGCTCCTGAACACACTCAGCAGGCTCTAAGTCCTCCAGAACACAGGCTTTTATCTAACCTCTGACTAATGAGGTGCCTTTCTCCTCTTCCTTCCCCTCCCTCCTCCCTCCCCCACCTCTGTCTCTCTTTTCTCTTTCTGTGTCTCTCTTGTTCCCTCTCTGTCTCTGTGTCTATCTGTCTGTCTGTCTCTCTGTCTATATGTGTCTCTGTCTCTCTTTCTGTCTGTTTATGTCTCTCTCGCTCTCTGTCTCCTTCCCTCCTTCTCTCTGTTTCCCTCCCTCCCTCTCTAAGTTTCTCTCTCTCTCTCTCTCTGTCTTTCCCTCTTTCTTCCTCTCTCTCTCTCCTTCCCTCCCTCCCTCTCTCTCCTTCCTTTTCTTTCTCTCTCCCTCCCTCCTTCTCTCTCTGTGTCTCTCTCTGTCTCTCCCTCCCCCCTCTCTCTCTCCCTTCCTTCCTCCTCCTCCTCTCTCTCTCTCTCTCTCTCTCAACTAGGAAGACACTTGGCTGAGCTCAGTAGCTGGAGAGGGGAAAACACTGGAGCCTGTGCCAGGAACAAGGCAGCTTCTGTTCCCATCCCTGACGTGTCCCCTCCCAGCAGAGATGAACAAGCAGACGGGTCAGGCAGCCAGACAGAATCATCCCAACTATTTTATATCCGTTTTTCTTGTCATCAATTGAAAGGCTCCATTTTACAAATGAGACATGTGTGACAGACGTTCTGTACCCTGTAACAATACATTGTAAGCTCTTTCTTAAAGATGCACACATAGAAGCAAGGCTTACCTGGGAATAAAGAAGACCCATGTTCCAGCCACTGGCCCCCTGAGTAATCTCAGGCAAGTCATTTCTCCTTTTTGGGCCTCATTTTCTTGGCTTGTAAATGAGGGGATTTAATTAGATGATTTCTGAGGTCCTTTCCAGTTCTAATACTCTGTATTCTGACATGCTCTGTCCTAATGCCCCTTCTAGCACTAACATTCTATGCTGTAACATTCTCTGTTAGAAGACTCCTTCTAGTTCTAACATTTTTTGTTAAGGGTTCTTACTCTGGGGTCTGTGAATACATTTTAGAATATACATGAAATTAGATGAGGGAAAATTACATCATTATTTTCACTAACCTTTAACTGAAATTTAGCATTTCCTCCAACATTATTTTGAGACTTCCCCAGACTACCAAACTCCTGTTCTCTGGTGATTCTCCAGGATCTTTCTAAGTTTAGGGCTTGAGGATTTCAAGAGTGTGAATATGCTGGTGAAGTCCAAAGTTTCCCTGCCACCTGTTCAGTGTTCATCCCAAGAGGGTCACTGGCCTGATTATTTGGTCTTTGACCCTTGTAATTTAAGAAAACATGGAAACAAATGGATATGATTTCCAACAAAGTCTCTTTTTGCTAAAGAATTGAAGGAATAAAACTGAGGGAAGCATTCTTTGAGAAAAGTACTGTAAGGGCAGGGAAGGGAGGAAAGAAATACTAGCACATATCCACAGTCTGTCCAGAGCCAGAATCTCCAAGTGCTGTTGCTATCCAAAAGTGATGTCAAATGAAAATATCCTGAGACTGGCAGGAGAGAGAGAAGGGAGTTAACAGGCATCGCTCACCTGCCCACCATGACCCAGACTTTTCTCTCCTCATCACAGTTACCTCGTAACTGGGCAACTACAAATTATTATTATAGATGGTTTTTCAATTAATTCACTAGCCAGATATGATGCACCTTTGGAGAGTATATTGATTAACAAGCATTTAATATGTGCTTCCTATTTGTCAGGCACTTAGTGCTTAGCACTGAGGACATGAAGATACATACAGAAAAAGATTCCTGCTGTCAACAAGTGTGGGAGTTAACATGTAAACAAGAAGTTACCGGAAAGATATAAAGTAGATAGAAAACTGTTTGCATGTTCTCAAAAGAAGATCAAGATGAACAAAATGCTTCTGAAGCTTGGGAGCATAATGATAATAATGCTACAATAGTTACAAAGAGTTAATGTTTATAAAACACTTTCTTCACAACAGCTTTGGGAGGTAAGTAGTTATTTAAAAAATATCTATTGAGGGTTTGCTAGATGCCGTATTAAGCAATAGGAATGCTTGTTACGGAGTTATTTCAGTTGTCTCCAACTGCCCAAAATCCCATTGGGGGTTTTCTTGGCAAAGATACTGGAGTGATTTGCTATTTCCTTCTCTAGTTCATTTTACAGATCAGAAAACTGAGGCAAACCAGATTAAGTGATTTGCCCAGAATCATAGCTAGAAAGTGTCTATGGCTGGATTTAAACTGGGGTTTTAGAAACCTGACCTTAGGGTCAGTGCTCTATCCACAGTACTACTTAGCTAATGGGAATGGTGAGAAAGTTAAAAAACAAAGTCTCTGCCCTCAAGGATTTCATTGTAGAGAAACTAAGAGACAGGCCTAGCGTTTCCTAGCAGTACAAAGGCTCAGGAACAGTAGATAAGCCTCCAAAGCTAGATGCATAGATACATACTATATATGGAGAGTCAAGTGTGGAAAATGTATTACTATTTCCATTTTGCAGATGAAGAAACTGAGACTCTCCTATCCAGTTGATTATATTTTCAAGACTCCCACCTACAGGGGAGATGTCACTAATTTATTAGAAAGAAAAAGAGGAAGGAGAAATGAGAATGCAGAAATTTGATAAGGTTTCCTAACTCATGGTACAGTTTATCTCTTTCTGAGATCCTCTATACCAGATGGTCAAACTGCAGGATCAGATTAAAAAGTAACTGGAAAATATTGAACAAAATAAAGAAAAATACAAAAAAAAATTCCAAAGATAATGTTCATTTGTGTTTTTTCTAAGTCAATATGCAGCCTGTGGGGAGAAATGTATTTCTAACTGAGTTTGACCCCACTGCTCTAAACAATGCTTTTACAGGCAGTTGTATTGCTGTGTGAGAGCGATTATTGATTTTAATCTTAGATTAGGAATCCTATTATCAGACATAATCTAGCAAATTCATTCACTTTTTCTGAGTGTCCATCATAATGACTTTCATAGATTTTTCTTTCCTCATTGTCACATAACCTTAATCCACAAATATTTCAACCAGATGTCATCTGATTATTAGAACATAACATTATAGTGTTTCTAACACATTAGCTTCCTTTTCAAAATACCAAGATAACGAATTTTTAAGGGTTTAGTAATCTCACATTCCATCTCAAAATTTTGACTCTCTATAAGGCAAAGGTCTGTTTAAAGATCCTCCGGAGTGTAAAAATGATTGTATAAATTTTCAGATTCAGTTTCCTATTCTAGTCAACTTTGTTTTAGGTAATGGTAGGAAGAGAACTAGAAGTTTCTTTTTTCCCCAAAAGTATTTTATTTTCCCAAATACATGTAAAGATAGTTTTCAACATACATTTTTTGTAAAACTTTGTGTTCCAAATTCCCTTTCCTCCCTCATCTCCCCAAGTCAGCAAGAAACCCGATATAGGTTAAATATGTGCTATCCTTTTAAACATATTTCCATATTTGCCATGTTGTGAGAGCTAGATATTTCTAAAGAGAAACATAGAATGTTAGATCTGGGAAGGGTCCTGAGAATATAGAACCTTAAAGAAAAGAAGTCTCAGATCACAGAAGACTAGAACAGAACAGAACCTCAGAGCACAGACAATTAGCAGAGTGGTGTAATCTAGGGACTAAGTAGCAAGGGGTACCAAGGGTGAAATCTAAGCAACCTTATGGAAATCGTCCATGCAGAAGCTGTCTCCGTGGGATAAAAGCAGAAAGAGTTCACCTGGGACTTAAAGGGGTAGGGATTGGAGTACTGAGATTAATTACTACTTGTAGCTTCCTATTTTCACTGATTATAAGAAGCATTTTAGTTCATCATTCTTGCTAAGAGGACTCATGGTACAGTAGGCAAAGAAGTGGTCTTGCAGCTGGAAAGGCCTGGATTTACCTCTAACATACAGTGGCTAGGTGAAGCAGAGCAAATCACTTAACTCCTCAGTGTCAGACTATATACTGCAGAGGGGTTTCCAAACTTCTCATGTGCAATGTCCCTATATTAATAAGATCACAGGTCCAATGTCTATCTTATCCTATTCTTTTCTTGTTGTTTATTTGGTTTCAGTAGTGTCTGACTCTTTTGATATTTCCTTCTTCAGCTCATTTTGCAGATGAAGGAACTAAGGCAATCAGACTTTCCTAGGGTGACACAGGTAGTAAATATCTGAGGCCAGATTTGAACTCAGGAAAAGAAGTCTTCCTAACTCCAGGCCCAGCCTCTGTCCACTGAGCCATCTAGCTGCCTGATTTTTTGCTAAATATGTGCTAATATGAGAACATAGAATGGTAGCTCTTACAGTACCTTAGAGAATATCTAGCTCAACAGCCTCATTTTATAGAACGAATGAAGGTTAAATGACTTGCCAACAGCATAAAGTAAGAAGCAGAGCTAGAATCAGGACCTGGAGCCCCAAAATCTAGTACAGAACTTTCTAATTTCTCGTGTGGCTTCTGTACCACCTGATAAGATAGGTCATTGTCCCACCAAGCTTAAAAATAACATGACACCATGATTAGACATGATTCTCTATAGGCCCCAGATCATATATCACAAAAACTTCGTAATCTAGTGTGACAGCCTGATGCAGGACATTTCTAAATCAATGAAATCTAGTGAAACAGTGAAGAGCCAAGCATGCAACCTGATGGGGCCCCGAAACTCCCCAACCTCTGAATCAGATTAAAGTGTACTTAGGAGATAACAATACCAAAAATATACTGAAACATAGATAATATGATGTTTTTTAAACTTAAGTCAATATACAGTCCACAAGGGTTCTTTTTACTGACTAGTTCTCCTATTTCTTTTTGATTCTGACACCACTGGGAAGAGAACATCCTCAACCAGAGCTGCTGATCTCTCTGCTTCCCCTTACTCACTCAAGATTTGCTTGTTCTGAGCATAAATTTATAAATAGTATGTACATATGCACATACTGCACTTATATACATATATATGTATATATATATAAAATTTGGATAGACATATATATATATATATATACACACATATATACATGTATACAAAAGTGCTCCTTTTCTGTAGCTCTAATGCACAGAGATTGTATTTCCATAATCTAAGTTTGTGTCAACATCTCCCTACTTGTAACCTCCATGAGGACAGGGTCCATATCCTATCCAGCATCTAGCAGAGTAGTCTACACATAATAGATATTTACTAAATGATTAAACAGAACTGAATTATTCCAGCTGCACTCTTTAAGCCCATTGTGAATATATTATTTCTAGGAGAGGTCTTTGGGATTATTTCTGCCAATTCTGAGCCAGAGGAAGCTTTGGAAAGAAGACAAGAGAAGTTCTCACCTAGTCGTGCTACCCTCCTTTCCATGCACCCCCATCTGTGATAGACAGCTGCTCACAGGTCCCAACCTCCGATTACACCAGACTCTTCAAGGAGCAGTGAACTACAGCAAATACTGTGTAAATAATTAACAAAACATCTGCCTCCTGAATTAAATACTGCTACTAAGATTAGTTCTATGCCCAGGGACTCCACTTTCTCTGAGAGGATTTGTCTTCAAATTTTAAAAGTACGCTTTTTTTTAATAAAGGAAGTGAAGGGGACAAAGGCAAAGTGCCTCATTTCTATACCTCCCCCACCCAATAGACTTTGGGGACTTTGAGTGTCTAGACATTCACATTCTGCCTCTTGCCGAGCAGCTGCTGTCTTGTTCCTCTCTATTTTGGGGAAGGCAATTTAGGAAGAATTAGTGGCATCTGGATCCAGTTTGGGGCCTCAGTGCAGATGCCCTTAGTCACCCTTCACACACCTCAAGTAAGACAGTGAGTGCCTGGTTTAAGTTTTAAAGATGAAGCCAAATATCAGAAAGTCTACAGTAGTAGAGACCAGGAGATCTTGATTTAAGTTTACACTCTGCCCTTCCCTAGTTTTGTGACCTTAGGCAAGTCAATTAAGTCCCAGAGCCTCAATTTCCTAATTTGTAAAACAAGGGGATTGTCCAAAATGATGTCTAAAGTCCCAGACAACCGAAGTGTCAAACAAGACTGAACCAGATTAAAATGTAATTGGGAAATATTTAATGAAAAATAAAACCCAATAAAATATAGCATTACATTTTAAAACTGAGTCAACCACAGCTCAGGAGCCTTCATTTCTATATGAGTATGACATCACAGTTCTGATAGATTCATATACTGAGTTTAAAGGATTAAAATGAAGAATGTTAGGGATGGAAGGACCTAAGAATATAACAATGTTAGGATACAGAGCTAAAGTCCTTTTACAGCTCAAATAAATGCATAGAAAATGTTAAGAACTCAAAAGAATTTGGAAAATAGAATGTCAGATGTGGAAAGAACCTTATAACATAGAATATCCAAAATTTTTAAAAATGTTATCTGGAAAGGACTTTAAACCGTAAAATAGTAGGACAAAGAATGTTAGAGCTGAACAGAATTATTTGATGTGTTATGATTCACTGAGTTAAAAAAAAAAAAAAACAAGTACTTGTCAAGACATACAGGGAAGGACTAGATGTGGGCTCAGGGCTCAGCATTGGAAATATACAAACTCAGGTCTGCCAATTTCCCCGTTGGTGTGATGTGAACAGACGAGGCTACTCCCCAGTGCTGCCTCCCTCCCCCCTTTCATTTCTGATAAGCCGGCTGCAGGCAGTGATGATAGGGGACGCTTCAGAAGCCCTCCGGCTCTTCTCTTTGGAGCACCACAGGGACTGTGCGGTACCTCTGTCTACAGGAAATGGAGCGTTCAATGGATTCAGAATCCCAGCTCCTTTCCTGATACAGTCTGTGCCCGGGCTTACCAATAAGGAATCTGAGAACCAGAGAGGTTCTGTTACTTGTTACCCAAGAAGTATGAGGAAGAGAAGAGATTCAAAACCAAGCATTCTGGTCCTAGCACCAGCTCTTTTTCCTTTCTATGTTGTGCTACCTTTACACCT
Organism: Sminthopsis crassicaudata; assembly: GCF_048593235.1. Classification (NCBI taxonomy): domain Eukaryota; kingdom Metazoa; phylum Chordata; class Mammalia; order Dasyuromorphia; family Dasyuridae; genus Sminthopsis; species Sminthopsis crassicaudata. Next base: position 466,472,783 of record NC_133618.1, on the reverse strand, counting down.
TCCTTGCTGGACCTTCCAGACAACACATGAAGCTTATGATGAAAACTTCTTGGACTGATGCCTTTAAAAGCATAAAATAAAACACAATGGATTACCAAGGAAAGTAATGATGCTGAAATGTAGTTATCAAAGTATTTTAAAAACAAGTTCACAAACCCCAGATTTAATTTTTGTCCTTTTATCCTCAGCATTTAGAATAATGTTTGGCACACAATAGGTGTTTAATAAGCACTTGCTGATTAACCCTGTTTTATTATCACTGTTGATGATGATAATAGTTTAAAGACTTGGAAAAGATTTCACATTTTATAAGTGATAAAGCTCAAATTCAAAACCAAAATCTCTTGACCTAGTCCAGGATTTTCTGTTATAGTTCAGAGCTTGTGGAAAAAGAAGGCAAAACTCATGACAACTTCTGCAGAGCCTGGAAAGGGGTGGGTGGGTGTGTTTGTTTTCACACCAGAAGCCCCATTAGAGAGACAGATGTCGAATTGCTAGATCATGCCCCAAGTTCATTTTTCCAAATTTAATGTCACAGGAAATTACCCTAATGACTGGTTGTAGCATGTAAATCCTGCTAATCTGTGTCTGGCAGCAAGGCACAAGAATGCTGCTTAATTCAGACCTAGCCAAATCATAGGATTGTGTTTACGTCACTAAATTCAGACAGGAAAGGCTGATGTCATCTACCTGTAGTTTTCTTTTCTTTAAACTAACATTTTTTTTTCCCATGAAAAAATCTCTTTGCTCTCTAGACTGCTAGGATGAAGGGAGGCAGCCAGGTACTCAGGATATAGGTGAGTTTTCCTCCACAGTTTAGCCTTTTCATTAGTCAAGCACAGAGACTCATAGATACATACTTGGTGCCTGGAAGCCTTCTGGCAGGACAGCAATCATTCCAGAAATACTTTCAGTCCACAAAGTCACAGAATCTCATAGTCACAAGGGTCCTGAGAATATAGAACACTGGAACAAGAAACATGGAACATTCACACATAAAAATACCTTGGAACACAGAATGTGTTATGTAAAAGTTATCTCTCTCTTTCTCTCATAAGTATATTATATAACATGCCAGATGTAAAAGGGTCTTAGAGGGCATGTAGTCTAAATACCTTAACTATAGTAAAGAAACTGAACCTGTGAAACTAGGGAAATGACTTCAAGTGACAAAAAGAGAGCATTTGAATAGTAGAGCTGGGATTAGAACCAGGTCTCCTAACTCCATTCCATCCTCAGAACATAGAATATCAAAGTTACGGGACCTTTAGAACACAGAGTCTGGTCAGATCTGGAAGGAACCTCTGACACCGCAAGTGATAATGGCCCAAATGAGTTCTGTGGCATGTGTGTGCATCTTTTTAAAGGATGACATCAGGATAAAAGATAAAAGATGAAAATAAGGACTATTTTTACCTCCCCAAATCACAGGCCAGACGGGAAAGAATCAATCAATGCCAGAAATGTGGCTGTGCCTTCCTGCAAGATCTATTATTTCACACCTTAAATTAGTGTATCTCAAAGCAATTTGCAAATGTTCGTCAATTTGCAGAATATACTTATGAGAGAGAGAGAGATACCTTTCCACTTAATGCAAAGGAAACTTTAAGAAAGACTCAAAAACAAACTTCAAAGCATACTTCCTTCACAAGTAATGATTTAAGATATGAACAAAGAGACATATTGGGATTGTAGAAAGAGCCCAGGACTGGTACCTAGATTCTCATCCCTGCTCTGAATGAGCTCTCTATGCTCATAGGATCATAATATTTAGGGCTGAAAGGGGGCTTAAACCACCTCATCCAACACCTCATCCTAGAGACTATCTATTAAGGGTTCTCTCTTCAGAAAGAAAGAAAAGATACATAGCTTAGTTGAGAAATAGGACCTGAAGTACAGAGAGATTGTGACTTGCCTGAGGTCATCTACACAGGATATGGCAAAACCATTATCTGACTCCAGGGGCTGACCCCCAAATCCAGTACTCTTGTTACTACACATCACTGCTGCAAGTGTTCCATCTCCTCTAAAAGGCTATAGGGGATATTACAGAATCAAACAATTTCTAAGCTAGAAGAAATTTTAAAATACAGAAGAATTCTGGAACATGGGATATAGGATGTCAGTGCATGAAAGGGCCTTAAAATATGTAAAATGTAAGAGCATAGAACCCAAAATGTTTGAATTTTGAAATACTAAAGGTCAGAACTTGAAGGATCTTAGAACACACAATGTTAGAGACAAAACAACTCTGAAGAGATTATACGGTCTGGCTTCTTCAGTGTACATTCAAACTGGAGCTGAAGGAAGTAATTTGCACAAAATTTGAACCTAGCCTTCTGAGTCTCAGTCCAAGTCTCTTTCCACTATAATATCAGTCAATCAAGTTTGCAATTATAAATTTATTGTTCAGTTTTGTTTGACTCTTTGTAACCCCATTTGGGGTTTTCTTGGCAAGGATACAAGAGAAGTTTGCCATTTCCTTCTCCAGCTCATTTTATAGATGAGAAACTAAGGCAAACAGGGTTAAGTGGCTTGCCTAGTGTCACACAGCTAGTCAAGTGTCTGGGGCTGTATCCGAACTCAAAAATATCAGTATTCCTGATTCCAGACCTCGAACTGTATCTTTTCACTGGGCCACCTAGCTGACCAAGTATTATCTAGGATACAAAGACAAAAGAGAAAACCCTTGGCCTTAAGGAGTTTACATTGTAAATGAGAAAACAACATGTTGCTATATAAATGTATACAAGATACATGTAAAGTAGATACAAGGTAACTTCAGAGGGAAAAGCAGCAGCAGAAGCGGAGGGGATAGACAGGAAAGGTCTTCTATAGAAGACAGAAGTTGAGCTGGGGCTGGAAGGCAACCTTGGCTTCTAGGAGCTGCAGGTGAGAAGGGAAACAGTGCAAAGAAATGGAAACTGGAAACCCAGGGTCATGTGAGGAGAATAGCAAGGAGGCCAGTACGGCTGAACTGTAGACTATATGGAGGGATGTGGAATAACGGAGAGGAAATAATATTTAAGAAGACTGGAAAGGTAGGATGAGCCCAAGATGTGAGAAATGGTAAGTCTGAAATACCCCATGGAAGAAGATCTATTTGATTATAGAGATAATAGGAAAACATTGTTGTTAATTGAAAAGAGGATGACAAGGTTAGTATATAGTTTGCTCATCCTATGTTCTAAAGTGCCTTTAATACTGTGCCTCTAACTGCATTCTAAGGCTGCTTCTGCTATATTATTAGACTCTAAAAATCACAAGTGATTGATGGCAAAAAAAAAAAAAATACAAAATGTTTCGTGTCTTCTTTCAGACAAATAACTTCACTGGTCTAATCCTCAAAATATCTATCTGAAATGTTCTCAAGCAGATGTAGCTAACTCAATATGACTCCTGATCAAACTTTTATTATTCTATTCTACTAATCAGGTCTTGTAGATTTTCTCCAGAATTCTATCTTATGACTCCCAAAAAGCCAGTTAGCAATTCTAAGAGCTTTATGTCTAAATACTGGCATTCTGTATTATCTGAAAGTCACTTCCCAGCTCAGAGAGAAATAAAGAAATGAAGTAGGGATGGGGGAGAAGGATTTTGGGGCAGCCTTGTTCCTGGTTGTTCCTTAGGGATTATTTTTTTAAACTCTCATTTTCAGTCATTTCCAAAGCTGACGGGACCACAGAGCTTCACAAACCACAGAAAACATTCCAACCTCCTGTGCCTTTTCTTCTGGGAAGTTGGGCAAGAACCTTCCCAAACCTTTGCCAGTGAGGATCTCTGCCAGGGAGTGACTCATTCTACCCCTCCCCAGAGTTGTATTTTATTTGGGGGGAATGAAGGAAGGCTGTGCCATGATGGGGGAGGTGGAGTTTCCAGCAAACACAGAAGTGCTGTGAGTTGGGAGTTGGGGTTAGTTTTTTTTTGTTTTTTGTTTTTTTTTTTTTAAGGGAATTGGGCCTTTTTTTTTTTTTAACGACATGGAACACTTGCTTCAAAGTCTTTGGCATCAATCATTTGTGATTTAGAGAATTAAAGAATGTTAGAGTAGAAGGACCCTTAGAATACAGAATGTTAGAGCTTTTTTTTTTTTTTTCTTTTTTTTGTAAAGAACCTATGATCATAGTATAAGGGAAATGGAAGGAACTTTAAAGTTCATTAGGTTCAAAATGATTCATGAGGCAAGTGAGGGCCAGAAGGGGAAATAACTAGATCATAGGATCATAGATATAGGTCAGGAAGGGACTTTAGAGGCCAGCCAGTTCAGCTCACTTGTTTTATAGAGGAAGAAACTAAGTCACAGAGAGTTAAGTGATATTCCCAGAGTTACAAAAGCTAAGTCACCTGAGGCAGGATTTGAACACAACTCATCCTGCCCCTAAGGCCAATGTCCTACACACTATGGTCCAGTGGCCTGGAAACTTCCAGCTCTCCCTGAAACCCTTTCAGGGAAGGGCCCACAAGGTCAAAACTATTTTTGTAATACCAAAATATCTATAACTCTGCATAAGCCAAGCTCTGTGAGGTAGGTGTGGTCTTCAATAATTTTTATGAGTATAAGGAGTCCTGAGACCAAAAGTTTGAGAATTAATGTACAATGTTGGGATCAAGGTCACAAAAATATTAAGTAGCAAAGCCAAGGTTCAAGCTAAGTATACTGGCTACAAAGCCAAGTCTCTTTCCCATCACTCTATACAGCCAGTTTTACCAGCGGTTGAACTGCTTATCCTATTTCCTTAATTAGTCAACACAGCTGACTGAGGATCCCAGAATTTAGAGCTGATACCTTAGAAGCTATCTAACATCCCAATTTTCTCATTCTTCAGAAAAGATAATTTGGGACCTGGAAAGGGGAATCGACTCACCCAAAGTCACACAGCAGGTACAAAGTCAGAGCTAGAACTCATTCATTCTCTTTTCTGTCAATATCATACTGCCTATAGTAGAGCTACAACAATAATTTCCGTATGGAAAAATATTTTTTAAAGAAGCCACAATCATCCATATACTGTGGCTGTATAAGGTAGATATCTGTTTGTATTCTCATTCAAATATCACATTTGCATATGCAAAGTATCTCTTTCTCTCACTAATAGAGAAAGCTCCCAGCCCCTCATTACCTTTTTTGTCCTATCCCCAAATTTGGAAGAGTAAAATTCTGTTGGGTTTTTTGGTTGCTTTTAAAGAAAATGGAAACATTACACTGTACAAAAACACAGGCAAACCAGACAACAGGTCATCCCAAAAGTAACAAGAGACCTGTGAGTAATAATAATATAACTTCAATAACTTTAGGCCTCATGATTTCATCAGTGTGGACACTCTCTCAGCAAATATGGATCCAACATTTCTACCCCTCAGAAGCTAGTTTCAAAACTTGTTGGAATCAAATTATGTCATCACCAGTTAACCAACCTTGTGTGAGTTCTAACATTGTGCAAAGGGGACAATTCTTTTTAGAATGTTCTTTAGAGTACCTAATTTGTTATCTCATTTAATCCTCACATCCCTATGAGGGATTTAGTAGGATTACAGTTCCTCATTTTACAAATGAAGACTCCAAGGTATCTTAAGAAACTTTCTCAAAGCTAAGTGGTAGTGTTGAACCCTAAGCAATACCACAGGTACTGCTTCCCAAAAGTTGGACAATTCACTTATCTTGAGGGATCTCTACAATTAACTTATAGAAAAGTTTCCAGTTTTTATGGCTTTATCAACAAATAATGAATTCTGGTGTATTGAAAAGTGAACTGAATTGGAGTTGGAAGGTCTGGGTTCAAGTTCTAGCTCAGCCACTCACCCATTACAGAGCTGATCTAAATTTCCTCCCAATTCTAACATTTTGTTCTAAGGTAATTCACTATTCCTACGGCAAAACAATTTATAAAGCACTTTCCTGACAATATTGTCGATAGAAGTGTGAATTTTTGATGCCCATTTTACAGATTATACAGATCAGAGCAGTTTATACAGCTTGGATTAAAACCAAAATTCAAATTCAGGTCCAGAGTATTTCTATATATGCTCTAACATTCTATGTTCTGAAATGCCTTCCAATGCCATCCTACAGCCTAAGTTTTCTCCTACATCCTGAGGAAATGGAGGGGGGGTGGAACTCATGGATACATAACAAAAAGTCTCTCCTAATATATAAGAATCTGACAGGAAAAAGTTGCTGTCTTTATTTAAAGTCAAAAGCAGCCTAAGAAGATTCAGAAATGAAGAGTTCCTGACCTTTTGAAGCAAAGACAAGATATAAACTCCTCTAGAATCAAGCAATCTGGTTGTTTCTGTGTCACTGTATACCCGGGCGGGGTTAAAACCCCATCCAAATAAAGAAGACCCAGAGGGGAATGGTCCGCTCCCCAGACCTCTAACTAAGGGTCAGGAGAAGAAGTTCCAGGCCCCAGGTCAGGTGATGACGGTGAAGTGAGCCTGGAAGAAACGGGTCCATGTGCTTATCATAGCCATGTGTCCGTTCTGTCGGGCTGTATGCGCCAGCGCCTTTGTGTTTGCGTGTCTATGTCTCAGTGTTCACCTTGACCACCACCGTACCCACCGAGTCCGGAGCCGTGGATTCCAACCCCACCTTAGTCTTTCTGTAACAGCGGGAAAAGGACTTTATTTCTCTGAACTCAATTTTCAACATCTGCAACAGGAACAAAACTTCCTGCCCTCCCTACTTCACAGACCTGTCGTGAGGAAAGCACACGAGAAAACAGTCACCTGGTGTAAGTGTCTACCTGTAGGATCTGAGGCGGTCCCGGGGTCAGCGGGCCCATCCCCCACGGTCCCTCCAAAGCTTACTCCTCTCTGCTGTTCTCTCGGTTCTGGAAAAGCCCAGCAGCCCGAGCCCAGCTTCTCTTTCTGGGAGCCCCCCCGCGGCACACACAGCCCCGGGGCCGTGCACAGGAAGAGGAATCTTGGACTCTGCACAGCCCGGAGCAGCTGGGAGCTGTAGGCACTGAGGGAAACTGGCTGACGGCCAAGCCCCTTCCCGCCTGGATGGAGGGAACGGGGACAACACATGGACGCCGAGACCCGGACACTCCTGCACAGCAGCCCCGACAGATAACGGAGCACACCGACCCGGACACACAGGCAGACAGCGCACCAGCAGAAGGACGGACGCCCCCAAACTGACTCACAGACGCGCCCCCACGACCGCGCTCAAGCCGACCCAGACACATAGGAACACCCAAGCTCAGCCAGGGTCAAGTTCAGCCACCCCTCTCCCTCCTCCCCGCCCCCCGGGCGCTGACCGCCCAAGTTGGGGGTGCTTGGGGGAGGGAGGACTCAGGAGAGGGGCCCTTGGAGGAGGGGGGTCCCGGGGCGCTGAGCCCTGGAGGAAGGGGGTAAAATGGGGGAGGGGGCGCGGAGTTCTCCTGCTGTCCCAAGCCCGAGGTTTCGCCTCTCTCCCAGCTTCTTGCCCGGCGGCCGGGGACCTGAGGTTGCCCCTCCCCACTCTGCCCCCGCTGGTCTCCCCAAGCCCCCGGGGGCCTTACCGGCTCCTGCGGGCGAAGCGCGGCGCAGCCGGAGCCCCGGAGTCCCGGACGCAACTTAGCCGCGCGGCCGCCACCACCAACTCCGCCGCCGCCGCCGGGGCCGCGCACGCGCGCTCCCGCCTCCCCCGCCGGGGCCGAGCCTGCCCCTCCGCTCGCTGTCTGCCACGCAGGCCTCCCGGGAGCGCGGCCCCGGGGCCCACGGGGACTGCGAGGGGGCGGGGAACAAGCCCCGCCCTCCCCGGGCTCCCCCGGGCCGCCCTTTGTCCCTTCCACTCCGCCCTCCGACTCTCCCGGGGCCCCACCTAACACCTCTTTCTGGTCAGCAGCCCCTCTCGTGTACAGCCCGGGAGGTCGGCGACCTTGACCCGGTCACTTCCTTCCTCTGAGAGGAGCCTCAGTTACCGGATCTGTGAAACGGGAGGGCTTCCTGGGACGGTATCTCCTAACCTGCTGCGTGGCCGGTGGGGAGGGCTCGGAGCCTCCCAGAACCTCAGTGTTTTGGCCTATAAAATGGGCATGAGATTCTTGGAGGAGTTGTGAAGTAGGTAAAGTTTTAAGTCCAAGCCGAACATGAGTGTTTGTGACTATTGTGCTCCCGGCTAGCCGCGACATTCCCGTACCTCCACTTCTCGGCTGTACCTTCGGGCTTCTGGGCCCCCCGGGAAGAGAGGCCGCTAAAGGTCTGCGGTGCTGGGGGAGGCGGTTTCCGTACCCCACTCGAAACCTCCCCACGCACAAGCAGTTCTATGAAGTGAGTAAATTAGCAACTAGCACCAGGGTGCCGTCGTCCCCAAAAGAAGCAAAAGAAAAAACAAATCCTAACAAGTTATTTACAGATTTCTGCCTCAGCCTAGGAGGGAAACGGGAAGGATCAACCTGGGCCTTTCTTACTTTTGTTTTTAACTCAATGGGTTTTTCCCCCGAGTCAAGATGAGTCACAGAGGAGCTTCTCTCTGCAGCGAGATGCTCAGAATTAGAACTGTAGTCCCAGGACCATGGGAGACTTTTCCTCCCATGGAAGTCTCTGTGTCAAATATTTGAATGTGTCAGGGAGAAAGAGCTCACATTGTTCTCCCCTGAGGGTTAGGGATTAAAAAAGGACTTTAAAAAATAGTTTTTTATTTTTCAAAATATATGCAAAGATAGTTTTCAGCCTTCACCCTTGCAAAACGTGTTCTAACTTTTTCTCTCCCTTCTCATAGATAGCAAGTAATTCGGTGTAGGTTAAATGTGCAATTTTTCTTAACATATTTCAACTTTTATCATGCCAGCGCAAGAAAAATCAAATAAATCAAAAGAAAAAAATGAGAAAAAAACAAGCAAACAAACAACAACAAAAAGGTTGTGATTCCCCATTCAATCTCCATAGTTTTCTCTCTGGATGCTGATGTCTCTATCACAAGTTAAAGAAGGACTCATGGTTTTATCATTTCTTGTTTTGAAAGAACAGATGGAGGGTAGATAAGGAAGATCATACAAGAGATTCTCAGCACAGAACTTTCCTATAAACTTTAGGGTAGTAACATTTTATTTAAGACCGTTTATAGTAATAAAATTCCTGGGATCTCATTAATGGTTTCATCTTTTAGAACAGTACCTGGCACATGGTAGGCGCATAGTGATGCTGACTGATTGATTATTGATTAATTGATTGTCTACATAGATGGTGTGGCTTAATGGAAACAGCTGACTGGTTATCCAAGGACAAGGGTTTGAATCCCAATTTTGCTGCTTTCTAATTTTAGGGCCTTGGGTAAATTATTTCTATCCTTTGGGTGGCAGTGTCTTCAAAATGACAATACGTTTGTACTTCTTGCCTGGGATCTCATAGTTAGCAAGCATTAGAGCAGGCCCTAGAACCCAAATCTCCAGATGGCACATTTAGAATTCTTTTCACTCTTATAATCTTAAAGTGCTGGAGGGATCAAGCCATTTGGCTTCCACCCCACAAAAAAAAAAAAAAAAAAAAAAAAAAAAAAAAGAGGCTGCAGAGAAAGGAGAACAAAAGAAGAAAGACGTGTCTCCAGGGGGGAAAACCTACTTGGTCTCTGTCCTTTCTTTTGAGGTTTGGGGTTTGGCATCATATTTTGTGCTTGGGCCAGGTTAACCCACAAAATGAGTCTTTGAGAAACTTCAAATAAAATGTAGGGTGTCAGCATCTCTTTACCTCCTAAGAGAAACATTTGCATAAGCGTCACTTCTGGCTGTTCATCTCATATGAAACTGGCCCTGGATATAGCCATAATCACCATCATCAGGACTAGTCTGCTTGTCCACTACAGTCCTGTAAGGAATTATTATGTTTTCATTTTGCAGATGAGAGATCAGAAAATCAGAGAGAGAAAGTCACTTGTCTGAGGACACAGAGAGAGAACTAACAGAGCCAAGACTCAAAACCATGTCTTTCAATCTCAACTATATGACACTCCATCTCTGAGAATTTAAAAGAGGGCTCTCTTCTGGGCCTCGATGCTTGTATGGCACTAAATGTGCCAGGCAGCTCACTAGAGACAGTGATCGACAGAACAGATGGAAACTAAGAGGCCACCTGGTTTTAAAGCAAATTATATCATCAGTCCATCAATACAAAATCTAAAACATAAGGGAAGTGCTTAGAACAAAACGATGTGAATCCCATTTATCTTTTTCCCCTCCTTCCTCTAGTTTGTCAGGGAATGAGGAGGATTTTCCATTGGCAAAGTGGCAGGCTTGACTCTTCCCTTATAAAATCACTCTTCCAAACCCAATATCTAAACCCTCTTGAGGATTTGTTGAGTTCCACACTAGGTCTACAATTCCATAGCTGTTAACATAGCAACCTTTCTTTGTACTGTATAGTAGTAGCATAGTAACAACATCACCAGATCTCATAGAATATTTATTCTTCATCATTAGAATTAGCATTTACATGGTACTTTAAGGTTAACAAAAGTGCTTTTACAAATATTGTCTTCATAACAATCTTGAGAGATAGGTATGTTTGTTATGCCCATTTAACAGATGAGGAAATTAAAGCTAAATTGCCCAAATTCACACAGCAGTGTCAAAGGTTGGATTTGAAATCAGGTCTTCCTAATGCCAAGTTTATCATTTATCCACTGTGATACCTAGAGGCTTATCCATGGAATATTAAGATTTACAGGAATCAACAAAGCATATAGAATGTTAAAACAATAGAATCTAGAAAGTTAAAGTTGGAAAAGGCCTTAAAGTAGAATGCAGAATGTTAGAAGTAGAAAGGATCTTAGAATGTTAGAATGTAAGAGTTGAAAGGAACCTTGGAACATAAATTATTAGAATACAGAACATAGAATGTTAGCACTGGAAAGGGCCAACATCTAATTCAACTCCTATAAATATATGGTGAAAATGAGATTTAGAATTGAAGCCACTTGTTCAAAGTCACACAGTAAAAAAGTGCTGCTTTTCCCTTTCTCCTTCTTACCTGCAGTTTCTTTGCAGACTCTGAAATCAGGTTAAGGTAAGTACAAAGAGCAAACAACTCCTAGGCCCAAGAAAGGGAGCGCCTTTGTCTCAGCTACTGCTAAGGACTGCTTTTACAGGTGGGTGTGATTCTTGTGAATATTTGGGACTTCCCCACAAGTCAGAGTGAAGCTGATTAATGCCCAAAGTTAGTTATTGCCCAAACTTACGGTATGAGCACAGCTGGAAAGAAAATCAAATTTCTTCCAGATCAGATGACATTTTGGGGGAAATTATTTTCATTGACTCAATTCCTGTTTGGGGTCAATTTCACCATAGGTAATTCCGTCTACTCCTTAGCTGAAATTAAAATGAGCCTTGGGAGAAGCACACTGCATATTGACCAAGAGATTCACAGCCTACTGTAGTTGTCGGGTAATCAGTGACTGTGCCCAAGAAGATAGTCATAGGTGGCCAATGAAGTAAGGGAACTTAGAACATAGCATGTTCAAATATAGAAAGTTAGGACTAGAAATAATTTTAAAATACTGAATGTTAGAACTGGCAGGAGTCTACATAGAATGTTAGAATTGGAAGATACCTTGAGAAGATAGAATTTTACAGTATTGAACATAGATTGTTAGGACTGGAAGGGACCCTAGAAGAGAGAGTATTAGATTATAAAATGTTAGAGTTAGAAAAGATTTTCAAATATAGAATATTAGATCTAGAAGAGACCTTAGAACATAAAATATTAGGATTTGGAGGGACTTCAAAACATAAAATGTTAGGGCTTGAAAGAACATCCTTATCTAACATGAGAGAATTTTAGAAATGGAAGAGACTTTGGAACATACAAAGTTAGATGGAACTGGAAAGGCCATGGAATCTCAGAAATTTAGAACCTGTTAGTACCAGAAGCAATTCAAACTACGTAGGACCTAGATCAGAAACCATTTGGATACTCTTATGTGGCTAAAGCAGGGGTGGAGAACCTTTTTTCTGACAAAGGCCATTTGGATTTTTATAACATCATTCATGGGCCATATTATCAACTTATAGAACTCAAGCAATGGGAGGTTGTTGTACCTAATTTTCAGCTCATTATATCCTGTTTGATAAGGCCAATGATTTTGCTGGCCTGAGATGGCCTGCAGGGTAGAGGTTCCCCAGCCCTAGACTAGAGCCTAAGGTTTTTCTTGCCCAGTATTTTGTGACTTACTCCTTTTTTTATTCATTCCATATGGTGAGTTATACATATTCCACAGTTGAAGGAGCCTGTAATTGAACCAACAGCAAGAGGACAAAACATTCCTCAGCCCATAGGGGAATATTCTGGAAGGAGACCCCAAATAGCTTCTAACAATGGGGGACCATTTTATAGAAAAAGCACTGACTGATCTAAGTAAGAATCAGGATTCTAGTCCTGGTTCCATCACTTACTGCCTGTGTGACCACTGGTATGTCATATACGCATTTGTTTACGCATTTGTAAAATGTGTGGGTAAAACAAAATGATTTCCTTTAATAAGCACTCATGACATGCTAGATAGTAATCATTTGTAGCTCATATAAGACTTTGGTATCCCCAAATTAGAAAATATTCCTCAAATAGTTTAGTATGCTTTTATTGTTGTTTTGGGGTTTTTTGTTTGTTTTTTTTGTTTGTTTGTTTTTTTTTAATTTTGAGACTGGGTCTTCTTCTCACCTAGACTTTTTAGTCTAGTATACTAGCCACTCACAGGCCCAATCTAATTGCTGATGCACAAAGGAACTTTGATCTGCTCCATTTTCAACCTGGACATCCTAGTAGTATAGGGTACTACTAGATGCTCACCATATTGGTGTCAGACTTTAACCCCTACTTCAACTAAGAACTCTCAAACTCAATCAATCCACCAGCCTTAGTCTCCACAGAGGCAAAGGCAACAGACATGATCATTTATAAAATCATGTAATGCTAGGTATTTACCTTATCACATTATTAATAATAGCTTACATTTCTATTGTTCTTACAAAAAGTTTGTAATAGAATATTTCTTGATCTTCACAGGAATGTTAGAATATAGGTGACTTGTCCAAAGTCACACATGAACCTGAGGAGAAAGGATCAAACTTAGATCTCCTAATTCACATCCCTTAATTCCTAGTCTAGTATATTGTTGAACAAATGAATGAATACATGGATTATTGTTTGTGTTTTATTTTCAAAGAAAACCAATGACATCACGGGGCAGAATTGCACAGTTGTAAGCTCTATCTTCCAGAGTCATCAAAGTCCAGTGCCAAGACAAAAGTCAGAACAACTGGGATGCAGTGGATGACTTTGGAGTCTTTGACATCTGACCAAAGTCTAAGTGTTCCACAGTGCCTGTTTCAGCCAACTTTTCATGGCTGTTGGAACAAATTGCTCTTGTCCAACCATTCTGCCAAAGGAGATTTTCCCATGCTCTAACTCACTGCTGGATTTGAGGACTGTTAGTTACCTCAACTTGTTTAGCCCCTCTGCTGAGGTGGTTTGACTAGGATGTGGCTACTGCTCCTGCTACAGCTTGGAGCCACAGGTGACAGTTGAGTGCCAGGTGGACACCAAAGCTGGATGGGCAGGTCTAAAAAGGGCTCAGCAAGTCCTCCCACTAGAAGTGCTAACCTTCCTTGAATATCCCATTTATCCCTTGGATATATAATAACAAGTTCACTACTGTAGCTCCTTGAAGAACTTTGTTCCTTATTAATCTTCTCAAGTAGCACAGTGCTCTCTGTATACAGTGGATCTAAGAACTAGAATTTAAGAATAGCATTCAACTATCTGTTCCTTTATTATGTCTTGATTTGGATCTACACATATTATTTAATAAATGTTTAATGAATTGAACTTGTATACATTAGGCTCTTGATCAATGATTATTGAGCTGAATTTAAGCATATAAGTTTAAAGATTCAATGAACCTAAATGAATGTCCACATAAAACTTTCACTTAATATTTGCTGATCATAGAATTGTATTTTTAGAGCTGGAAGGGGTCCTTGAGATCATAGTCCAATTTCTTCTTTCGAAGATGTGGAAACTGAGGTTCAGACCAGATGCTTACTAAGATCACAGAGGCAATAAGTGGAAGAGCCAGGATTCAACACCAGATTTGTATCTTGGACACAAGATTGACAACAGCCTGAAGTGCTACATCACGTGACAGGTGGGGCTAATGATCTTCCCCAATCCCACTAACAATGACTGATTTCCTCTTTGCTGCCCTCCCAAATATACTTATCAAAAGCGAAGGCCCTTTACTCTCTAAGCTGGAGTAGTGGAGAAAGCTGAGCACTGATGTGTTTGTCAGAAGCAGCCGGCCTGTGGTTAGCTGTTCCCAGTGAAGGCTGAATCCAATCCTAGCAGGATAGGCTGTGTGCATGCAACCTTCTCATATTTCTGAAAGGTCGGATTCCCCGAGGAGGCATTAATGCTGCAGGAATGCATACCACTATGTGACTTGTCTCAAAAGCTGGGCGGAAAAAGTCTCTGTGGAATGGTCCCCAGCCTCCTCCCCCAGCTTTACCCCATTACAAAGAGAAATTCCATTTAATTTAAAAAAAAAGTTTAAGTAGTGCCTACTAAGTGAAAAGTCAGTGCAATTAAACACTTATTAAGAGTTTGTTATGTACAGATGCAGCTGCTGCAATGGAAAACTCTGCTAGATTTGGAGGGCAAAGGTTCAAATCCTCCCTTTACCACATAGGATCTATAGGACTTAACTTCTTTTGACCCTTATCTGTGAAGTGAAAAACTATGTTATATAACCTTTAAGGTCCCTTCTAGCTCTAAAAATATGACTCTATGACTAACAAATACTAAATACTCATTTAGGGGCCAATTATATATTGCCCACTATATGGAGACTGATTTAGGCTCCCTGAATCTTTGAGATAATTTGCTGTATAGATTAAATTAGACTCAATAAACATTTATAAAGAGCTTAATGTATATAGATTCAATTCATTAAGCACTTATTAAGTACCCACTATATTCAGCTTTAAGAAAAGATACAGTAAAGATCCACTTCATACAGAAAATTGTTGAGTATAGAGTAAGAGAAATGAAGAGAAATGATTAAAAAGAAAAAGTCTGTCCTCAAATATCTGAGAGTGTCAGGGAGAAATATGACAGAGACTAATAGTTATAGTGCAAAATAAAACATAGCAATAACATAGAAGAGGCACAAAGAGGGAATCGATTGCCTAATCTTTGGATATTATACCTGGAAGAGACCTTAGAAGGTTCGTTAGAGTTCCCAAATTAGTGACAAAGACAGGACCCAAATCCATAAACCTGATTCCTGATCCAGTGGTCTTTCTACTAGGCCAAGGTCTTCACTGGTAACTTTCTTAGAGCAGGATGGCTCAGACTCACTGCTCCTATTTTGTAGATGGGGAAATGAAGAACCAGAAGAAAAAAACATCAGTCCCAAGTTGTAGAACAATAGAGGATTCTATAAATCCATAACTCAATTCAACAAACATTTAAACACCTAATGTACCCTAGGTTCATCTATGAACCCAGCCTCATCAGTTATTTGTGAGATAGTGAGGAAAACCCTTAGCAAATGATTCAGCATTCTGAGCTACTGAATGTTTTACAAGCAGTAATGGGCACTTGTATCCCAGAACCTTCTTCTGTTGGTGTAATGGGAAGATCAACCAAGATGGCAGGGGAGGAGGAATCAGTGCAATTCAGCTCCTCTAACATCTCATCCAAAACCAGGAAGCAAAACAAGAAGAATGAGTAGAAATTTTTTTTTTAAAAATGAAGAACCATTATGATGTTTGCAATGCCCAAAACACAAATCCAGAACAGCAGAATAATTCCAAACCCTCTAGGCAAAGTAACATAGATTGCTCACAAGATCAATGAGAAATACTAGAAAAAGTAAAAATCTTTTTTAAGTTTAATATTTATCCTAAATGAAGTTATGATGGTCCCCCAAATGGAAAAGAAACGAGAGGTCTGGAAGAAAGATTTAGAAAGAAAATTTGTTAGTTCTCTCAGGCTGATAAAACTACTTAGCACAAGAAATATAAATCCTTATCCAAAGTAATAGACTTGTTGAAAATTAGATTGGACCAAACATAAGTTAATGACCTCATAAGACAATAAGAGATTTTAAAACAGAGTCAAAATGTTAAGAAAATGCGTCTCCTATCAAAAATAACTGACTTGGTATATAGAGCAAGATGAGATAATTTAAGGATCATTGGGCTTTCAGATAGTTATGAATTTAAAAAAAGATCTAGGATATCTATACTAAGTAATAATGAAGGAAAACTACCCAGACATATTAAAACAAAAGGGCAAAATGAAAATAGAATCTACTAATCATCTCCTAAAAGAAAGCCTAAAAGGAAAATGCCTAGGGACATCATAGCTAAAATCCAGAGCTTCCAAGTAAAAAAAAAAAAATTTGCAAATAACCAGAAAGAATGAATTCAGGTTCATAAGAACCACAGTGAAAATCACTGAAGTTTTAGCAATTAGCACTAAAAAGAAGCAGAGACCATGGAATACAATATTCCAAAAAGGAAACCAATAATAACTTGCCCAATAAAACCAAGTATAATCCTATAGAAGAAAAAAATGGATTTTTCAAAAAAAATAATAAAGGACATTCAAATATTTGTTACCAAAAAAAAAAAAAAAACCCAAAACAAAACTAGAATTTAGTAGAAAATTTTAAATATAAATTTGGAAGTTGAGAAAAATATTAAAAGGTAAATCACACAAGTAATCTGAAAGGATTTTCCAAGGATAAAATATTTATATTCTGATGGAGGGCTAATAATCCCCTTAGAACCCTAATGTTATGAAGAAGTTAAATAAGACAAAGGCCTTGAGAGTATTTTATCTTGGTTATCTTAAGAAAAGAAAGTAAAGGAAGGGAAAAGAATACAATAAAGAAGCAAAAAAGGGGAAGAGTTGGAAAAAGGATAAAGTAGAGAAGAAAAAGAGGGGAAGAGTTGGGATACTTTTCTCACATAAATGGGTAGACAAATGGAAGTCTACACAAGTGAGGAAGGAATAGAGGGAAACAAGTATTACTTGAACCTAACTTTCATATGAACTGGTTAAAGAAGAGTCAAAAACATACATAAGTAGTTTGCTCTAAAAATACATTCAGTCCATCGATGAAAAAAATGTTACCAGATGTCAAACTCTATTATAAAGTAACAATTACCAAAACCAATCTGTCACTGGTTAAAAAAAAAGAGTAGATCAGTGGAAAAATTAGGTACACAATACATTGTAATTTGATAAACCCCAAATTTGATAAACCTAAAGAGCTAAGCTTTTATTTGACATTTGCTCATTATTTGACTAAAACTTCTGGGAAAACTAAAAAACTGCATGGCAGAAACTAGGTATAGACCAACATCACATATCATGTACCAAGATATGGTCAAAATGGGTATATGATTTAGACATCAAGGGTGATACACCTAGGAAATGAGGAGAGCTTAGAAGAGTTTATGTGTCAGATCTATGGATAATGGAAGAATTTAGGAATAAACAAGATATAGAGAATATCATGAAATGTAAAATATATAACTTTAATTATATAAAATTTAAAAGTTTTTGCACAAATAAAATTTATGCAACCCAGGTTGAAGGAAAGCAGAAAACTGAGGAGAAATTTTACAGCAATTATCTCTGATAAATTATCTCTCATTTTTCAAACATATAGAAAACAGCAAAATTTGAAAGAATAAAAGTTATTCATCAATTGATAAATGGTAAAGGATATAAACAGGAGGTTTTCAGACTAAGAAATCAAAGCTGTTTATAGTCATATGAAAAAAATACTATAAATTATTATTGATTGGAATGCAATTTAAAACAATCCTGAGGTACCATCTCACACATAAAATTGGCTAATATGACAAAAAAAGGAAAATAATACTCCAAAATGTTAG
Organism: Sminthopsis crassicaudata; assembly: GCF_048593235.1. NCBI lineage: Eukaryota > Metazoa > Chordata > Mammalia > Dasyuromorphia > Dasyuridae > Sminthopsis > Sminthopsis crassicaudata. Next base: position 466,454,895 of record NC_133618.1, on the reverse strand, counting down.
AGTATTAATGAGAAAATTGGGACATTAATGCATTGTTGGTAAAGTTGTGAACTGATCCAAACATTCTGGAGAACAATTTAGAACTATGCCCCAAAGGCTATAAAACTGTTCATATGCTTTAATACAGCAATGCCATTACTAGGTCTGCATCCCAAAGAGATTTTTTTAAAAACCTATTATAAAAATATTCAAGTTTTCTTGAACAAAATGACTACTATGGAAATGTTTCATATGATTGCACATGTATAACCTATATTAGATTGCTTACTGTCCTAAGGAAGAAGAAGGGGAGGGAAGAAGGGACAGAATTTGGAGCTCAAAACTTTTTTAAAAAGAATATTAAAATTGTTTTTACATGTAATTTATTTATTAATGAATGTATTTATTCAACTCAACAGGAGGAAATGAGAAGAGGATAAAATGGGGAATAAGAGGAAAGGTAGATTCAGGGAAGGATAAAGAACATGAACACTAAGTTTAAAGACAGTATCATGAAAAGGGTAAATAAATAAACCTGTGTTTGGGGTCTGAGTGAAGGGCAGAGAAGAGAGGCAAGGAGCAGAAGACTGATACTAATTTGATGAAAAAGCTTAGAGCATAAGTTCTGAGCATACTACTGTCCCATGAATCTCTTCTTCTTTTTAAAGAGAAGGGAATGGGAATGAGAATGGCAATGATTCACCCATAAAATAGATGATAGAATGAAGAATCCAGCAATTTATCATTTATGAGAAACATACTTGGACAAGCATTTAATCCCCACTCTTTCTGGTGGAAAGAGAGAAGAAAGACTCCCTCTATTTCTGAGTTGAGAGGTGAGTTCCAGTTTGTGGGTCATGATCAAAACCCGTGAACACCTGCTAATGGATACCATCCAAAGGATATGTGTGGAGTCAGTGAATTCCCTGTCATTGATGGTATACAAATAGAAACTGGAGGACATTTGTTGGGAAGCTATAAAGAGTCCTACTTCAGTTGGGGTTTAGGCCAGATGACCTCTAATGCCTTTTTCTAATTCTAATATTCTACAGTACATCCTAAGGCCTCTTCCACCTTTCAAATCTCATGATTCATTGGCAAATATCATCCACTCTGACATCTAGGATTGGGTTTCAGAAAGGAAAGTTAGATAAAGAGTATATCTAGTATTGGATTTTTATTGCTGCCATCTCTGTTACTTTTTAAACTCAAGAGAAAAAGTCTAGAAAGCAGTTCTGTATAAGAAGTGGGAACTTTCTGTGAAGGATAAAAAAGAGAGAAGCATCATATAAACTGTCCCACAATGACTTCATCCAAGTTTCATATCAATAGTGGCTGAGAGAAATTTTTGTTCTCAAACATTTTTCTTTTTTTCTCTACCCAAATCTTTCTCTTTGACTCTTAGAAAAATTGATTAATCAAACTGTCCTTATGTTATTTATTCAATACCATTTATTATACATCTACAACTAAAATACAATAATAATAATTCACATATTATATAGCACGTTCAAAACACCTTGGTTTTCTCTTATATCACATGGGAAACATTTGATAACCTTGTCAAAAATAAATCTACATTATTAATTATCATTGAAAAATATTTAAACAAATAATAATTAGAGAAATGCAAATTAAAACAAACTTGAAGTTCCATCTTATACCACTATTAAATTGCCAAATTAACAAAAAAGAAAAATGACAATTATTAAAGGGACTGTGGGAAAACTGGCACCTTAATGCTGAGTTGATGGAGCTGTGTTTACTCTATCATTTACACTCTATCATTTACTTCTTGTGGCAAATAATTCATAACTATAACCCCAAAGTCACTAAACTGTTATTTTGCTTTTGACTCATCAATTCCACCACAGGCCTGAATCCTCAAGAAATAAAACAGAAAGGAAAATATGTGAAAGAATGTTAATAGCAAGTCTTTTTGTTATGGCAAAGAACTGGAAACTTTGAGGGTGTCCATCAGTTGGGGAATGGTTGAACAAGTTTTGTCACATGAATGTAATGGAATATTAATATACTGAAAGGGTAAAAGGGATGGTTTCAATAACCTGGAAAGATTTATGTGGACTGATGAAATGAAGTGAGCAGAACCCAAAGAACAATCTATACAATAACAACATTGTAAAGAAAAATAACTGTGAAAGACTTTAAAACTTTGATCAATGCAAAGATCAATCATGATGCTAAATGACTATTGATGAAGCATATTATTTACTTCCTGAGAGAGGGCCCGAAGATACAGAATGGTATATATATTTTTAGATGTTACAAGAGTTTTGTCTTGTTTTCCTTCATTCTTATTTTCAATGGGGTCAGGAGGTAGGGTAAAGGGAGAGTAGTTATAGGATAGCCAAAAAATAAAGAAGAAAAAGAACAGAAAAAGGACTATTGAAACACTTTTTTAAATGCATAGAAGTGAACAGAAGGAAATCCAAGTAAAACACAAACAGGACAGCTTTGAAAGTTATGTTGAAGCAATCATATACTTAAAAAGAAAAGCAAACAGTCCATTATAGAGATCTGTGATTTCTGATACAACTTTCCTTTTCTGTTCTATTTGGATATAGAAATGGTCATTTTAATGAAACTTGAAAGAAAAGACATAGCAGCCAAAAACAATTATTGATATAAGTTTATATGTAATATTTCTTTAAAAATTTGGAAGTAATGTAGGGAAAATATGTTTGAAGAAAGTTTTTATCAATTAAGCAAGGAGATTACAATAATTTTTAAGGATGAAATTAAGTGGAAGACAACAAACATAAAAATGGCAAAGATTTTTCAAAATTTCTACAATAACTGTATTCTTCATCACTGATATTAGAGGCATCACACCTGGACACTAGCATCACAGTCTTGAATGTGTTACATAGAAAAGTAAAGATGATGGTAAATTAAAAAAAAAAAAAGATGGGGAGAGCCATTGGATCAGTCCAAGTATACAGAGAGGAGGTCCATGGTGAGATACCATTTTGAGGGAATTGGGAGATGTATTCTAGAGTTATCTTAAAAGAGTAAAAGTTAAAGAACTTGAAAAAAATCATGGATGATATTGGTACCCCCCAAAAAAACAAATGAAAAGATATCAAAAGCTATCAACCCATATGCCTACTTTTCCATCTTTACAAAAGTTTTATTGTAATTCACAACTGTCAAGAACAACTTTGATAAAGATATGAGAAAAAAGGAGGTTTTTGCAAAGATATTGTATGGTAAACCATAAACTTAAAGTCACACAAATGATTGCAAGGTGCAAAGAATATGAAATACCATTGTGTTCATTACTTGTTTATTATTTTTCTCAAAAATTAATTAAGTTGAGCAAAATATTGCTTTAAAATCTTGCCTCAAACAAAGTATCTCCCTACAATTTGTGAGCATTATAAAAGGTTCTTTGATAGAGAACAGAAACAGCTTAATTATTTAATTTAATTTTTTCTGTTAACCAAAAAAACTCAATTTCTGTACTTCCTACATTCACCCCCCACTGAGAAAAAGAGAAAATCAAAACCCTTACAACAAATATGTATGGTCAAACAAAAGAAATTCCTTCATTGGATAGAAACAACTTTATTTAAAAATCTTATAAATGATGATGGAAAGTATAAAACATAGAGACATATATACCAAAAGTATTTCCTATTCTCCTGGAGTATGTCCAACACAGCATCCAAATCAAAGAGAAGTACCAGATGCTTCTGTTTTCATATAGCCTTGTGCTGATAGTATCAAGCCCCAACAATATTGCTCAGCTTCCTACAAGAGATCCATTGTCATTCAAAAAAGTTCAGCCTAATTATATAAGAAAAGCCAGGTTGAAGAATATAACTTGAAAAGCCACAGCAATTATATAATGAACTGGATCCATAATTGAATAGAAAGAAAAAGTATGTTGGAATACATGAATTAGGAATAAGAATAGGGACATTAGCCCAATATCACCATTACTATTCAATATTGTATTAGAAATGTTAACTTTGGCAATAAGAGAAGAAAAAGAAATTAAAGTAATTAGAGTAGATAATGAGGGAACCAAATTATCACTCTTTGCAGATGATATGATGGCATACTTAGAGAATTCTAGAGAATCTATTAAAAAAACTAGTAGTTTCTAGTAGTTTGCTAAACTACTAGAAACAATTCACAACTTTAGTAAAATTGCAGGAAACAATAAATCCACAGAAATCAGTATTTTTTATATTACCAACAAAGCAAGACTTTGTGAAAGACTTTAAAACTTTGATCAATGCAAAGACCAACCATGATCCTAAATGTAGATAATATAAAATATGTGGGAGTCTACCTGCCAAGGCAAAGTCAGGAACTATATGAACACAATTACAAAATACTTTCCACACAAATAAAGTCAGATCTAATTAACTTGAAAAATATCAAGTGCTCATGACTGAACTAATATAATAAAAATGACAACACTACCTAAATTAATCTACTTATTCAGTGCCATACCAATCAAACTCCCAAGAAATTATTTTACAAAGCTAAAAAAAAAAATAACAAAGTTCATTTTAGAGAACAAAAGATCAAGAATTTCAAGGGAATTAATGAAAAATGCAAATGAAGGTAGCCTAGCTATACCATACCTAAAACTATTATAAAGCAGTGCCCATCAAAACCATTTGCTACTATCTAAGAAATATAGTAGTCCATCAATGGAATAGTTTAGGTTCACAAGACACAATAGTCAATGACTACAGTAATCTAGTGTTTGATACACTCAAAGACCCAGGTTCCATGATAAGAACTCACTATTTGATTAAAAATTGCTGGGAAAATTGGAAATTAATATGGCAGAAACTTGGCATTGACCCACACCTAACACCCTTTACCAAAATAAGGTTGAAATAGGTTCATGATTTAGATGTAAAGAATGATTTTATAAGCAAACTAGAATAACAAAGGATAGTCTACCTCTCAGATTTGTGATGGAAGGAATTTGTGGTCAAAGAAGAACTGGAGTATACTATGAAATACAAAATGGATAATTTTGATTATATTAAGTTAAAAGGTTTTTGTGCAAACAAAACCAATGCAGACAAGATTAAAAAGGAAGCAATAAACTGGAAAAAAATTATATTCAAGGATTCTGTTAAAGGACTCATTTCTAAAATATATAGAGAATTACTCAAGTATATAAGAATTCCAGCCTTTCTCCAGGTGATAAAAAATAGTAAAAGGATATGAATAATTTTCAGATGAAGAAATTGAAATCATTTCTACTCATTTGAAAAGGTGCTCTAAATCACTATGAATCAGAGAAATGCAAATTAAGACAACTTTGAGGTACCATTACACACCACTGACTAAGATGACAGAAAAAGATAATGACAAATGTTGAAGGGAATGTGGAAAAACTGGGACACTAATACATTGTTGGTGGAGTTGTGAACTAATCCAACCATTCTGGAAAGTAATTTGAAACTATGCCCAAAGGGCTATCAAACTGTGCATATATCCTTTGATCCAACAGTGTGTCTACTGGGCTTATATCCCAAAGAGATCTCAAAGGAGGGAAAGGAATCCACATGTGCAAAAATGTTTGCGGCAGCCCTTTTTGTAGTGGTAAGAAACTGGAAACTGAGTGGATGCCCATCAGTTGGAGAATGGCTGAATAAGTTATGGTATATGAATGTCACGGAAAATTATTATTCTGTAAGAAATGATCAGGAGGATGATTTCAGAGACACCTGGAGAGACTTAAGTAAACTGATGCTGAGTAAAAGGAGCAGAACCAGGAGATCATTGTTGGCAACAACAAGGCTATACAAAGATCAATGTTGATGGACATGACTCTCTTCAACAATGAGATGATTCAGGCCAATTGCAGTGATCTTGTGATGAAAAGAGCCATCTACACCCAGAGGGAGGATTGTGGAGACTGCATGTGGATCACAATATAGTATTTTCACTTTTTTGTGGTGGTTTGCTTGCATTTTGTTTTCTTTTTTGATGTTATTTTTTCTTGTGCAGCATGATAATTATGGAAATATATGTAGAATAATTATACATGTGTAACCTATATTTGGATTGCTTGCTATCTTGGGGAGGGACTAGGGGAAAGGGAGGGAAAAAAGTTTGGAACATGAGGTTTTGCAGGGTGAATGTTGGAGATTATCTGTGCATACATTTTAAAAAATAAAAAAGCTTTGGTTAAAAAAAGAATAGGGACAATAATTTTATTGGCACAGGAAATCCAGATGAAAACACTCCCTATACCAATGCAGATCGGTGCCCTTTTTTTTTTTTTTTTAATAATTTATGGTCTTAGAGCAGGGGTCAGAAATAACTATGGCCTGAAGATCAAATCCAGTCCCAGAGCCCATTTTTATATAATCTGAGAGCTAAGAATTTTTAGCTCCAGGCAGTACAAAAATAAGCAGCAGGTAATATTTGACCCCTCAATCATAATTTGCTGACCTCTGTTTTACGGAGTTATTTAGGGCATTTTGAAGTTAAGTGAATTATGGAGCCTTTTAAATTATCACCTTCCCCTGAAACAAAAACTTATATGTAATATCAGTATTCTTCCAATGATGCATTGCTATAAATCATAGAAAAACACAGTTTTGAAGAAGTCAAAATTGTGGTTCACTCAAAGGACAATGTGCATGTAAATGGTTTTCAGAATATTGCTAATAATAAATTGCATGTGAAAAGAATGGTATGAATTTTCAAAGATATGTAGTCAGAAGATGAAGTGAGCTAATCACATAGTGAGAGTGAGATAACAGATAGTCCATGTGCTATAATAATTCTCATGTAACATCAATTAGTATACCTAAAGGAAGCCCTTCAGCAAGGTGGTGAAAGGGTTGATAAAATGTTCAGACAAGGAACTTAGTCTATGTTTCTGTGAATATCTCTTCCCCTCTCCATTTCATTGTTTGTTATTTCTCCACTCTTTCTAAAGTCCATCTGTAATACCCTTGAAGGGTTAGTTCCATAGCTGAGATATATAGACCCACTTTCATTTATCAATAATCAATCACCATCTATATGGTGATTATATATATATATATATATATATATATGTATGTATGTATATAAAGGTAAGAAATTCACATCATATTAATGCTAGAAAAATTTTATCTTGTGAAGGAAACATAATCATTTCAAGAACATAGGTCCAAAGTAATCTGGAACCAAGATCCAGGATAAGGTTTAGACATACCCACTACTGAATTATAGACAAAGGATTTAGACAGGAGTTACAGGAGTAAAGGCGTATGGAATGAAGCGTAAAATAAAGAATACCGAATGTCAGAGCTGAAATACAGCTTAGTAATATAATGTTAGAGTTGAAAGAGATTTCAGAGAGCATCTAGTTTAATTCTATTCATTTAAGAGATAAGAAAATATTACTTGTGTGTTGGGGAATCACAGGTTAATGGAAGAAGTAGCATTTAAAATAGGCCCCCAAACTCCAGTTCAGGATTGTTTTTCATAAGGCCTTTTTCATCACACGCCAAAGACTATCTTCTCTTGTCCATTATAATCTTCTCAGTAAAACCAAAGAAAAATTCCCTGAAATTTTTTTAAAATGACCTATTTGTGGTGGCCGAAATATTTCGTTTTGACATTTAAAGCCTGTGGGTTGGAGAAAAGCCCAGCTTCCTTCCCCTTACCCAATGCCCATAGGTCATCTTCCTCTCAAAGACAGTGTGGGAGGTAGTTTTCCCCTATTCTCTGTCTAGATAATTCTCTTCACGCTTGTGAAAAATTACAGAATCATATGCCTTAGAACATAGGTCAGAGTAGGAAAGAACCTAGAAACAGAACATTAGGACACAGAATGTCAAAGCTGAGAAGAAAGAATATTAGAATTGAGAGGAACCACAGAGATCATCTAGTCCAAAATCTTCATTTTGCAGATGGAGAAACTAAGGCCCAGAGAGATTAACACAATTTAACTAAGGTCATACAGCAAAGTAGTAGTAGAGTTGGGAAATCTTTGCTTTTGAAAAGCACTATTCAAAAGGGAGGTTCTGCACCACACCAAGCAGTCTTCTGAGATTATTCCATTTCTTAGATTTCATCCTTCTTGGATGAAAGACTTTTAGAGCCAGAATGGATCTTGAACATCCGCTTGGCAATCCTCTCATTTTACATACAGGGAAACTAAAGCCGTGAAAGGTTGAATGATTATGCCTGAGGTCTGGAGCTGTAAGCTGCCCTGACATTCCGGATTCTGCTTATACTGATAGTACATATCCTTCAGCTAGTGCTTAATTGTCTCTTTAATATGTGTTAGTTTTTCATCTTTACTTGGATGTTAGCACAAATTCCAACTTCTCTTTCAATTCAATAAGTATTTATTGGTACTTACTGTAGGTATTGGGCTGGATGCTTGGATGCACAGACAAAAGCAAAACAGCTCCTGCTCTCAAGAAGCTTATATTCTAATGTGAAAATCTTCTTAACTCCAATCATATTTCTCACAAGGGTGTCTTGCATAATAAAGATTAAGGTCTCATACATCATTTTTTAAAACTACTCTCTTTGAATCTTCCTCAAGGAAGTTGGGGCTCAGACAAGTTAAATGACTTTCTCATGGTCACACAGCTAATAAGTAAGTATGTGTAAACCTCATCCTCTGCTTTTATTGTCAAACTTTTGGAATATTGTGCAACTTTTGGAAAAAGTTACTTATACTTATTGCCTCCATTTCTTCATCTCCTATTTATTCACTCACTGACTCATCCAAGTAGCTTCTCAAACTAACTCTAATGAAACTGCTTTCTTCAAATTGCTCTTACAAATGAACTTTTAAATACCAAATCTAATAGCCTTTTCTTAGTAACTTTAGACTCCTCTGCTAGGATATTCTCTTCCCCCTTAGATTTCATCATGACAACACTAATTCCTGGTTCTTCTATTTATGTGGTCATTGCTTATTAAAAAAAAAAAAAAAGATTAGACTGATATTTTCATTTCACATCATCTTCATTTCCCAAAGTGTTTCTTCCGTCTCTCCCTGCCAGAGAGATCCTTTGCAACAAAGAATAAAAAAGGGATTTAAAAAAGCAACAGTTTAGCAAAAGTAATTAACCTATGGAGAAAGTTTAATATCATCTGCAGTATTCAGTATTGTCCCCTCTTTCATCCCTTCTGCATAGAAGACAATCAGATACCCTCTTTTAGCTCTTTGGAATAAAATTTAACTACTATTTCTTTATGTCCTTTGCTAGATTATCATCCAACTGGATCCCCCAAAGCTGTGCTTATGGCCTTATTCTTTGTCTCTCTGTGTCTCTCTCTTTCTCTGTCCTCTCTCTCTCTTCCCCTTTCTTTCCCTCATTCTCTCTTTCTCCCCTCTTCTCACTCTCTTTTTCTCATTTCATCAGCTCCCAAGGGCCTAATTATCTTTATGCAAATCACTCCCAAATCTATGTACCCAATCTTAATCTCTCTTCTATACTTGAATATCCCATCACACTGCCTGCAGGACATCTCTGTCTATTTGGATGTCCCATAGACATCTCACAATCAACATGTTAAAGGGGAAAAAAAAAAAACAGAATTCATTATCCTCACCATAAATCTAATTTTCCCAGTACACTTATCTATTTCTGAGGTGGATGCACCATCTGTCAAGTCATCTAGGTTCATGACATGGGGGTTATTTTCAACTCTTCTCTGGCCCTTATCCTCCATATTAGTCAGATTCAATTCAATTCACTGAATCTTTTAATATTATATCCAAGATAATGTGTTTGGCACCAAGGATGCAATGACAAAAAAAAAAAAAAAAAAAAGGCACTGCCTTAAAGAATTTATATTCTGCTGGGTACAGAGAAGGAAGGGACACAATATTTAGATTTTACATATATGTGTATATATATATATACACATATATACATATATGTGTATATGCACACATATATGCATATATGTATATATGCACATACACATACACATGTATGTAGATTATACATATATGTTACATATACACATGTGGCTATATACAAATTTAGTTTAAAATATTTAACAGAAATATAATTATGTAATTTGAGGAGAGAAAGAGCACTAAGAATTATATGGATCAGAAAAAGTACTCTGTAGTAGATAGTAGAAAAGTACTCTGTAGTAGATAGCAACTAGGCTGAAATGTGAGGGAAATTGAGGTTTCTAAGACATAAAGATGAGGAGAAAAAGCATACATGTGGAACAGTCTCTGAAAAGGCACTGAGGTGATGGAATGTTGAGCTTGTAGGCCAGGACTATAAAGACTATAGACTTCTAGCAAGTGACTACATAAGGGGTTAGCTAAGTTGATTACAAAAAAGGAAAGAAATTACCAAAAATGAAAAAGGGGGGTCAGCTAGTTGGTATAGTGGGTAGAACACCAGCCTTGAAGTCAGAAGGACCTGAGTTCAAATCTGATTTCAGACACTGGACACTTCTTGGCTGTTTGACCCTGGGAAAATCACTTAACCCCAATTGCCTCAGCAAAAAAAAAAAAAAAAAAAAAAAAGAAAGAAAGAAAGAAAGAAAAAAGAGAAATCACAATAGATGAGAATAAAGCAAAATATTAGAATTTGTTTAATTACATGTCAATAAAACTGATAACTTAAATAAAATATATGAATACAAAGTTTAATGAAAAAAAAAAAGAAATAGAGAATTTAAATAACAATCTCAGTACAGAAATCGAACAATCTATAAATGAGCTCCAAAGGGAAAAAATCCCTCAAAGCCCAGGTCCTTCTGACTTCAAGGCTGGTGTTCTACCCACTATACCAACTAGCTGCCCCCCCTTTTTCATTTTTGGTAATTTCTTTCCTTTTTTGTAATCAACTTAGCTAACCCCTTATGTAGTCACTTGCTAGAAGTCTATAGTCTTTATAGTCCTGGCCTACAAGCTCAACATTCCATCACCTCAGTGCCTTTTCAGAGACTGTTCCACATTGTATTTTCTGTCAAAAATTCAAAGAACAATGAAGTCTAATACTTTGAACATTTTGTGCAAAAATAGAAAAAAAAAAGAATTTTTACCAAATTCTTTTTTTATGAAACAAATATGATCATTGTAGTTAAATTAAAAAATGAAGCAGAAATAACTACAGACCAATATGTTTAATAAATATTGATTCAAAAATATCGAATAAAAATCCAAAGAGACTATAGCAAGAGACTATAATATTGATTAAAAATATTGAATAAAATATTAGCAAAAATACTATGATCAGATTATATTTATACCAAGAATAGAAGGTTCAACATTAAAAAAAGTACAAACAAAATAAGGATATAGAGTGCAACTATAAATTCATTGGGTATAGGGAACTTGCAGATAAGGAAACTTCCTCTACCAATCCAGGGTCAATGACTTCTCTGCAACTTATGGTCTTAAAGAGTGGCTTAGAGCCCTAACAGGTTACATCATTTATCCAGGTTTATATAACCAGTATTGTCAAAGGAAGAACTAGAATCTAGGGGCTTTCCTGGATCTGAGTCCAGTTCTAACATTATACTATACTGCTTTTCATAAACATAATAGATTGGATTAATAACAAAACAATTAAGATTATGTCAATAGATAAGAAAAAAGGTTTTCGGGGAAATAGAAATAAAAATACTTAGCAAAATACATGTTTAAAAATCTTGAAAATTATAGGAATAAATAGATTTTTCCTTCTTATGGTAAACAGTATCCATACAAAATCAAAAACTAACATTATAGGTAATGAAAAAACACTAATGATCTTTCCAATAAGATCATGGGTGAAGCAAGAATGTCCATTATTAACATTATTAGTTAATATAGTTCATAATACTACTTTATCACAGTAAAACAAAAAAAAGAAACTGAAGGAATAGCACAAAGAGGAAACAAAAGTATTACTATTTGAAAATGATATATGAAAATTATAATGCAGAAAAGTTATTTTAGCAGCTGAGGGGATCATTGAAGAAGAAAGAGACTTGACATAATAGAATTGGTGACCAAGAAGGATATTGCAGTTGTTCAGGTGAGAGGTAATATATTCTTCAATGAAAGGGGTGGCTGCATTTGTAAAGAGAAAGGAATATAGGTAAGAAATGTTTCAAGGTAGATGTCATAATATTTGGTAATGATTTGCATATATGGGATGAATGAGACTAAGGAAATAAGAGTGGTATTGAGTTTAGAGTCTAGGTGAAAATATTAGGAAAACTAAAAGCATAATTGACCAATAACAAAAACAACAAAAATCATATATCAATAGATACAGGAAAATTTTTTTGATAAAATATAATACCAGTCCTATTAAAAAAAAAAAAAACACTAAAAAGCAGAGAGAGAAATGGAACTTTTTTTTTAAATGAGGAGAAAGCATTATTTGGAGTAAGAATAAGCCAGAAACCTTTCCAATAAGATCAGGGATAAAGCAAGAACATCTATTATCACCATTATTATTCAATATTGTACTAGAAATACTAGTTATAGTAATAAGAGTAGAAAAAAGAAATTAAACAATGAGGAAACAAAAACTATCACTTTTTGTAGATGATATGTTAATATGCTTAAAGAACTCTAGAGAGTCAACTAAAAAGTAGTTGAAATAATTAACAGCTTTAGCAAAGTTACAGGATATAACATAAACCCATAATAATCATCAGCATTTCTATATATTACCAACAAAATCTGGCAAGAAGAGATGAAAAGAAAAATTCCATTTAAAATAATTGCATAATATACTTGGGGGAGGGATCTACTTGAGAAGACACACACAGGAACAATATGAACAAAATTATAAAATATTCTTCACACAAATAAAGAGAGATTGAAATAATTTGAGAAATGTTAATTGCTCATGATAATTCTTCCCAAATTAATTTATTTATCTAGTGCCATACGAATCAACTACCAAAGAATTATTTGATAATTAGAAAAAAAACAAAAAAAATTCATCTGGAAGAACTAAAGGTCAAAAATACTTTTTAAAAAATCAGTGGAAAAAATGTGGAGGAAGGAGGTCTAGCAGTACTAGATTCATACTATATTACAAAGCAGTAATCATTAAAAACAATTTTGGTACTGGTTAGGAAATAAAGTGATTGCTCAATGGGATATATTAGGTACACAATATACAGAGCATAATAACCTAGCATTTGATAAAGATCCCAAAGTATTTGATACAGATTAAAGATCCCAACTATTGAGGCAAGAACTCATTAACTGACAAAAATTGAGAGGAAAATGGAAAGTAGATTGGCAATAACTAGGCATAAACTAAGATGCATGTCAAGATAAGTTCAAAATGGATTCATTACTTTAACATAAAGGTGGTGTCATAAAAAAAATTAGGGAAGCATGGAAAAATTTACCTGATCTATAGATAAGGGAAGAGTTCATGACCAAGCAAGAGAAAGAGAGATGGATTCACAGGAGATAAAAATGGATAATTTTGATTACACTTAATGTTTTGTTCAAACAAAACTAATGCATCCAAAATTAGAAGAAAAGTAGGAAACTGAAAAAATAATTTGCAGTACATTTTCTCATTTTTCAAATATATAAAAAACAGAGCCAACTTATAATAATTGGAGCCATTCCCCAATTGATAAATGGCCAAAGGATAAGAACAGGTAGCTTTTAGAAAAAGAAATCAAAGCTAGAGAAAATAGAGAAATGCAACTTAAAACAACTCTGAGGTACCATTTCACATCATTTCACTTCCATACCATTTATCCATATTATATCCATTTGTTAGTATTACCAGGTGAGAACTCAGGTTGTCTGGACAATTACAAGGTGAGAACTCAGGTTGACTTAACAGTTCTCTTGTTCAGACCTTTGGCTCAGGCCTTTAAAGGGAGTTTATACCTTAGGAATCTAAGAGGAACAAGTTCATTGGTTGTAAGTAATTCCCACAAGCCCCTGGGAATACCCACAAGTCCATTCTCTGGGAGGATAAAAAGAGGCAACATTGAGCCTGGAGAGCAGTCTGGATTGGGGAAGGACAAGAGCTGGAGGAGATTCAGAGCCAGGATTCAGGAAGAAGAAGAGGCTGGCTGGAGGCTCCAGAAGCCTCCCAAGAAACTTGCTCATAGAGGAAAAGATTATACAGAAAAGAAACCTCCTCCCAGAGAAGGATTACAACTGAGAGACGATCAGAACTTTACATCCACTAATCAAGAGTAGTGCCCAAGGCTATATCCTGAGTTCTCTTCTCTTTTCACTCTATGCTGTTCCCTTGGTTGTCTCATTAGCCTCCCTGGGTTCAATTATCATCTTTATGCAGATGATATCCACCATTAGTCTCTCTCTTAGATTCAGAGAAAGTTGTCTTAACAACCTCAGAATTGTTTAAATATTCATTTCTGGGCAGCTAAGTAATGCTCTGGATAGTGCACCAATCCTGAAGTCAGGAGGCCCTCAATCCAAATCTGTTTTCAGACATTTTAATACTTCCTAGCTGTGTGATCTTGGGCAAGTCGCTTAACCCCAATTGCCTCAGCAAAAAACAAAACAAAAAACCCCCTAAATTTGTATTTCTCTGATTATTAGTGATTTAAAGCATTTTTTTCATATGACTATTAAGACTGGCAAAGTTCACTGTAGAGGAAAATGGCAAATGCTAAAGAGGATATAGGAAAATAGGTACACTAATTTGCTGTTGATGGATCTATAAACTAGTCCAACTATTCTAGAAAACAATTTGGAGCTATATCTAAAGGGCTATATACCCTCTTATTCAACCATACAAGTACAAGAAGATCAAAGAAAGAGGAAAAGAATGTATGTGTACAAAAACATGTCACAGCTCTTCTTTGTGGTGGCAAAGAATTGGAAACTGAAGGGATTCTCATCAACTGGAGAATTGCTTAACAAATTATGATAATTATGTTGTAAGAAATTATGTAGTCTGCCTATAGCTACCCCATAGTCTGCCTATAGCCACCCCAAACCGGAAGTGACTCAGCACAGATCACAGCCCGGCTGTGTAGCCCCATTCTGCTGTATGGAGATTTTTCTTGAGGCAGTTAAGAACTTGCATGGCAGGGGGATACAGCCCAGGGCAGCCTCTAATCTGCACAGTGGGGGGCTCAGCCTGGGACAGTGGAACTTTCATAGCAGCGAAACTTCCACAGCAGTGACTGTGCTTCCCAGGACAGAGACACTTCCGGTCTGTTCACAGGGGCTATTCGCTGGTCAGCTGCTAATATCCACAGCCCCATGGGTGGGGTGGGGATTTGGCCTGGGGTTGTGACATTTTCACTGTTCAGGCTCTAGCCTCAGGGCAGTTGCTAGGCCACATAGAGGGGGTTCTTCACTGGGCTCTTCTGCAGCTCAGCCCATGCTAACCAGCTCTGAATCACTTCCTGTGGGGGAGTTGCCATCCATATATTTATCTCTGCTCTGCAGAGGAAGCTGGTAACCTCCTTGCCCTGAAGGCAGACCTTACAGGTTTTTAAAAATGAGTAAAAAAATTAAAAGGACGATTGATAGCTTCTATACAGAAAGAGAGTAGGTGTGTAACCTCGAGGAGACTAATAGCAGATAGTCTCCAGATAATAACTTGAAGGGGAATGTTACCTGGCCCCCATCACATAACTCTCTCCTAAAAGAGACTATTAAAAACTTCAAAAGAGAGTTAGAAGAAGAATGGGAAAAGGAAAGAGAAGCTATGCAAAAGAGTAACAACATCCTGAAATTTGAATTGGAAAAGATAAATAATTCACAGGAAGTGCAAGGAAACAGAATATGTGAATTGGGAAAGGTTAAAAAAATCCCTGGAAAGTAGGATTTGTGAATTGGAAAAGATAAAAAATTCCCAAGAAAGTAGGATTTGTGAATTGGAAAAAGAAAATAGTGAAATGGAAAAAAATTCTATAGAGCAAAACAACTCATCTAAAAACTCAATTGGACATATACAAGAAGAAGTTAAAAAAAACAAATGAAGAAAACAACTCATTAAAAATCAGAACTAAACAAATAGAAATGAATGATTCATTGAGATACCAAGAATCAGTCAAGCAAAACCAAAAAAAAAAATGAAAAGCTGGAGAAAAACGTCAAATATTTACTTGGAAAATCAACAGACCTGGAAAATAGATATAGGAGAGATAATCTGAGGATTATTGGACTTCCCAAAAATTATGATGAAAAAAGAACCTAGATTCTATTTTACAGGAAATCATCAAAGAGAATGGCCCAGAGGTAATAGAACCAGAAGGTAAAATAAGCATTGAAAGAATTCATCAAACACCTTCTGAAAAAGACCAACAAACAAACAAACAAACCCTCCACAGAATATTATGGCCAAATTTCAGAACTATCAGACTAAGGAAAAAATATTACAAACAGCCAGGAAAAAACAATTCAAATTCCAAGGTGCCACAATAAGGGTCATTCAAGATCTGGCTGCCTCCACATTAAAGGATTGAAGGGCCTGGAATCTGATATTCCGAAAGGCAAAAGAACTTGGAATGCAGCCAAGAATAAACTACCCATCTAAGTTGAGCATTTTCTTCCATGGAAGAAGATGGACATTTAATGAAACAGATGAATTCCATTTGTTTCTAAGGAAAAAAAAAAAAAAAAAACAAAACAGATCTAAACAAAAAATTTGATCTCCAACCACAGAACTCAAGAGAAGCAGAAAAAGGTAAAAGGAACTCTTGAGAACTGTAGTTCTGTTGTGGATATACAGAAAGTCCACATGTATAATTTGATTTTACTGATATAACATAAAAAACGAAGTAGAAATGGAAAGGGGATAGTGTCAGAAAATGGGAAAAGGGGAGATAAAAAGAAGGAAACTACATCCCAGGAAGAAGCAAAGAAAACTTATCATATCTGAGGGAATTTAGAAAGGGGAAGTACATTGTGTAAATTGTATTCCCATCAGAATTGGCTCAAAGAGAAAATAATTGACATATTTGCTTTACAAAGAATTCTCTCACACCTCATTAAAAAGGGGGAGAGGAAAAGGGAAAAGGAAAAGAATAATAAGGGAAGGGTACAAGAAAGGGGAAAGGATTTAATGGGAGGGGGGAGGGATACTAAAAAGGGAGGGCTGCATGACGCAAGTGGGGCCCATAAGTTTAATACTGGGGAAGGAGTTCGGAGGGGCAAGGGAAAAAAAGCATAAGCAGGGGTTAACAGGATGGCAGCAATATAGAATTAGTCATTCTAACCATAAATGTGAATGGGGTAAACTCCCCCTATAAAGAGGAAGCAATTAGCAGACTGGATTAAAAGGTAGAATCCTACTATATATTGTTTACAGGAAACACCTGAAACAGGATGATACATTCAGAATAAAAGTAAAAGGATGGAGCAGAATCTACTATGCTTCAGGTGAAGCCAAAAAAGCAGGAGTAACCATCCTCATCCCAGATCAAGCAAAAACAAAAATTGATCTAATTAAAAGAGATAAGGAAGGGCATTATATCTTGCTAAAGGGTAGCATAGATAATGAAGCAGTATCAATATTAAACATATACGCACCAAGTGGTGCAGCATCTAAATTCTTAAAAAAGAAGTTAAGAGAGCTGCAAGAAGAAATAGATAGCAAAACTATAATAGTGGGAGATCTCAATCTTGTACTCTCAGAATTAGATAAATCAAACACAAAACAAATAAGAAAGAAATTAAAGAGATAAATAGAATATTAGAAAAATTAGGTATGATAGATCTTTGGAGAAAACTGAATGGTGACAGAAAGGTGTATATTTTCTTCTCAGCAGTTCATGGAACCTATTCAAAAATTGACCATATATTAGGACATAAAGATCTCAAAATTAAATGTAGGAAGGCAGAAATAGTAAAGTCTTTCTTTTCAGATCACGATGCAATAAAAACTACATTCACCAAAAAGTTAGGGGTAAATAGATCAAAAAGTAATTGGAAACTAAATAATCTCCTCTTAAAGAATGACTGGGTGAAACAGCAAATTATAGAAACAATTAATAATTTCACCCAAGATAATGACAACGATGTGACATCATACCAAAATTTGTGGGATGCAGCTAAAGCGGTAATAAGGGGAAATTTTATATCTTTAAAGGCTTACTTGAATAAAATAGAGAAAGAGAAGATTAATGAATTGGGCCTGCAACTTAAAAAGCTAGAAAAAGACCAAATTAAAAACCCTAAACAAAAACTAAACTTGAAATTCTAAAATTAAAAGGAGAAATCAATAATATTGAAAGTAAAAAAACTATTGAATTAATAAATAAAACCAAGAGTTGGTTTTATGAAAAAGCCAATAAAATAGATAAACCTTTGGTAAATCTGATCAGAAAAAGGAAAGAGGAAAATCAAATTGTTAGTCTTAAAAATGAAAAGGGGGATATTTCCACCAAGAAAGAGGAAATTAGAGCAATAATAAGGAAATACTTTGCCCAACTTTATGCCAGTAAATTTGATAATTTAAATGAAATGGATGACTACCTCCAAAAATATAGGCTTCCCACATTAACAGAGGAGGAAGTAAATTGCTTAAATAGTCCCATTTCAGGAGCAGGATCAGGAGATTGTTGTATGCTTCAACAACAATACTATATGATGATCAATTCTGATGGATGTGTCCATTTTCAACAAATCAGTGCCAATAGAGCAGTAACGAACTAAACCAGCTACACCCAGCAAAAGAACTCTGGGAGATGACTATGAACCACTACATAGACTTCCCAATCCCTCTAATTTTGTCCGCCTGCATTTTGGATTTCCTTCACAGGCTAATTGTACACTATTTCAAAGTCCAATTCTTTTTGTACAGCAAAACAACTGTTTGGACATGTATACATATATTGTATTTAATTTATACTTTAACATATTTAACATGTATTAGTAAACCTGACATCTGGGGGGAGGGGAAGGAGGGGAAAAATTAGAACAAAAGGTTTGGGAATTGTCAATGTTGTAAAATTACCCATGCATATATCTGGTAAATAAAAACTATTAAAATAAAATAAAAAATTAGTCCCATTTCAGAAAAAGAAATAGAACAAGCTATTAATCAACTCCCTAAGAAAAAAATCCCCAGGACCAGATGGATTTACATATGAATTCTACCAAACATTTAAAGAACAATTAGCCCCAGTGTTATATAAACTATTTGAAAAAATAGGGAACAAAGGAGTTCTACCAAATTCCTTGTATGACACAGACATGATAATGATACCTAAACCATGTAGGTTGAAAACTGAGAAAGAAAACTATAGACCAATCTCCTTAATGAATATTGATGCTAAAATCTTAAATAAGATATTAGCAAAAAGACTACAGAAAATCATCCCCAGGATAATACACCATGATCAAGAAGGATTTATACCAGGAATGCAGGGCTGGTTTAATATTAGGAAAGCTATTAGTATAATTGACCATATTAATAATCAAATTAACAAAAACCATATGATCATCTCAATAGATGCAGAAAAAGCATTTGATAAAATCCAACATCCATTCCTACTAAAAACACTTGAGAGTATAGGAATAAATAGACTACTCCTTAAAATAGTCAGGAGCATATATTTAAAACCATCAATAAGCATCATATGTAATGGGGGATAAACTGGAACCATTCCCAATAAGATCAGGAGTGAACCAAGGTTGCCCACTATCACCATTACTATTCAATATTGTATTAAAAATGCTAGCCTCAGCAATAAGAGTAAAGAAAGAGATTAAAGGAATTAGAGTAGGTAAGGAGGAAACCAAACTATCACTCTTTATAGATGATATGATGGTATAATTAGAGAACCCCAGAGATTCTAATAAAAAGTTATTATAAATAATCCACAACTTTAGCAAAATTGAAGGATACAAAATAAATCCACATAAATCCTCAGCATTTTTATATATCACCAACAAAATCCAACAGCAAGAGATACAAAGAGAAATTCCATTCAAAACAACTGTCAAGAGTATAAAATATTTGGGAATCTATCTACCAAAGGAAAGTCAGGAATTATATGAGCAAAATTACAAAACATTTGGCAAAAAATAAAGTCACATTTAAGTAATTGGAAAGACATTAAATGCTCTTGGATAAAGGAAATACTAAAGAAGGGAAAAGGACCTGTATGTGCTAAAATGTTTGTGGCAGCCCTTTTTGTAGTGGCTAGAAACTGGAAAATGAATGGATGGCCATCAATTGGAGAATGGTTGGATAAATTATGGAATATGAATGTTATGGAATATTATTGTTCTGTAAGAAATGACCAGTAGGATGAATCCAGAGAGGCTTGGAGAGACTTACATGAACTGATGCTAAGTGAAATAAGCAGAATTAGGAGATCATTATACACTTCAACAACAATACTATATGAGGATATATTCTGATGGAAGTGGATATCTTTGCCATAGAGAAGAGCTAATCCAATTCCAATTGATCAATGATGGACAGAATCAGCTACACCCAGAGAAGGAACACTGGGAAATGAGTGTAAACTGTTAGCATTTTTTGGTTTTCTCCCCAGGTTATTTTTACTTTCTGAATCCAATTCTTCCTTTGCAACAATAACAACAACAACAAAATTCAGTTCTGCACATATATATTGTATCTAGGTTATACTATAACATATTTAATATGTATGGGAAAGCCTGCCATCTAGGGGAGGGGGTGGAGGGAAGAAGGGGAAAATTCGGAACAGAAGTGAGTACAAGGGATAATGTTGTAAAAAATTACCCATGCATATGTACTGTCAAAAAAAGTTATAATTATAAAATTAATTTAAATTTTTTTTAAAAAAATCACCCTTTAAAAAAGTGCTCTTGGATAGGCCAAGCAAATATAATAAAGATGACAACTCCCTAAACTAATCTATTTATTTAGTGCTATACCAATCAGACTCCCAAGAAAAAATAACAACAAAATTCATATGGAAGAACAAAAGGTCGAGAATTTCAAGGGAATTAATGAAAAAAAAAAATCAAATGAAGGTGGCCTAGATGTACCTGATCAAAAACTATATTATAAAGCAGCAGTCCAAAACCATTTGGTATTGGCTAAGAAATAGACAAGTTGATTAGTGGAATAGTTTAGGTTCACAGGATAAAATAGTGTACAACTATAGCAATCTAGTGTTTGACAAACCCAAAGATCCCAACTTTTGGGATAAGAATTCATTATTTGACAAAAACTGCTGGGAAAACTGGAAATTAGTGTGGCAGAAATTAGATATGGACCCACACTTAACACCATATATCAAGATAAGATCAAAATGGGTCCATAATTTAGGCATAAAGAATGATATCATAAATAAATTAGAGAAACATAGGATAGTTTACCTCTCAGACTTGTGGAAAAGGAAGGAATTTGTGGCCAAATGAGAACTAGAGATCATTATTGATAACAAATAGAAAATTTTGATTACATCAAATTAAAAAGCTTTTGTACAAGCAAAACGAATGCAGACAAGATTAGAAGGGAAGTAACAAACTGGGAAAACACTTTTACAGTCAAAGGTTCTGATAAAAGCCTCATTTCCAAAATATATAGAGAACTAACTCTAATTTATAAGATATCAAGCCATTCTTCAATTGATAAGTGGTCAAAGGATATGAATAGACAATTTTCAGATGATGAAATTGAAACTGTTTCCACTCATATGAAAGAGTGTTCCAAATCACTATTGATCAGAGAAATGCAAATTAAGACAACTCTGAGATACCATTACACACCTGTCAAATTGGCTAAGATGACAGGAAAAAATAATGATGAATGTTGGATGGGCTATGGGAAAACTTTTTAAAATAAATTTTTAAATTAATTTTATAATTATAATTTTTTTGACAGTACATATGCATGGGTAATTTTTTACATTATCCCTTGTACTCACTTCTGTTCTGAATTGGACACTGATACATTGTTGGTGGAGTTGTGAAAGAATCCAACCATTTTGGAGATCTGGAATTATGTCCAAAAAGTTATCAAACTGTGCATACCTTTTGATCCAGCAGTGCTACTATTGGGTTTATATCCCAAAGAAATACTAAAGAAGGGGACCTGTATGTGCCAAAATGTTTGTGGCAGCCCTTTTTGTGTGGCTAGAAACTAGAAAATGAATGGATGCCCATCAATTGGAGAATGGTTAGGTAAATTATGGTTTATGAATGTTATGGAATATTATTGTTCTGTAAGAAATGACCAGCAGGATGAATACAGAGAGGCTTGGAGAGACTTACATGAACTGATGCTGAGTGAAATGAGCAGAACCAGGATATCATTGTACACTTCAACAACGATACTATATGAGGATGTATTCTGATGGAAGTGGATATCTTCAACAAAGAGAAGATCTACTTCAGTTCTAATTGATCAAGGATGGACAGAATCAGCTACACCCAGAGAAGGAACACTGGGAAATGAATGTAAACTGTTTGCATTTTTGTCTTTCTTCCCAGGTAATTTTTACTTTCTGAATCCAATTCCTCCTATGCAACAAGAAATTTGGTTCTGCACACATATATTGTATCTAGGATATACTATAACACATTTAACATGTATGGGACTGCCTGACATCTAGGAGAGGGGGTGGAGGGAAGGAGGGGAAAATTCAGAACAGAAGTGAGTACAAGGGATAATACTGTAAAAAATTACCCATGTATATGTACATATCAAAAAATTATAATTATAAAATTAATTTTTAAATTTAATTAAAAAAGAAATTATGAAAGGGATGGTTTCAGAAAAATCTGGGAAATCCTATATGAACTGATGCAAAGTGAAGTGAACAAAACTAGAAGAACAATCTACACAATAACAGCAATATTCTAAGGAAAATAAATTATAAAAAATACTTAGTAATTCTGATCAATACAATGATCAACTGTAATTCCAAGAACTTATAATAAAATATGCTATCAATCTCTAAATAAAAAAAAAAAACTAATGGACTCAGAAGAAAGATTATAGCATGTCCCCCCCTACTTTTTTGCTTTTTTATTTTTTCAGAACATGGCTAATGCAGAAATGTTTTTCATGACTGTATATGTATAATGGCTATTGTATTTCTTGCTATCTCAATGGGTAAGAGAGGGAGATAGTGGGGAACTTAAAATTTAAATTAAAAAAAGACAATCTAGGTGACTGAGAGGATGAGAGTAGCCAGATAGTAACAGGGAAATTTAGAGGAAAGAAAGATTTGGAGGAGGAGGTAGAGAATGAATTCTATTTTCTACAAACTGAATCTAAGATGTCTGTGGGACATCCAATTCAAGATGTCAATAAGGTAGATGGTAATGTGGACTATATAGATTAGGAGAAAAACAAATGGTAGATATTTAGATATGTGAATCATCTGCAAAAAGGTGATCATTAAACCCAAAGGAGTTGATGCAAAGGAAGACAGTGTAGAGTGAAAAAATAAAAAAGAACCCAGGTTAGAGCTTTGGGTACAACTCATGGTTAATGGGTATAACATGGATGGAGAACCAGAAAAGAAGAGTGGGAAGGACCTGTCAGACAAATAGGAAGAAAACCAGAGGGAGCAGCATTACAAAAAAAATAAATAAACAAAACAAAAACAGAGAAGAGAGAATATCCAGAAGAGTTGATAAACTGTAGCAAATACGTCTTATCACAAAGATCAACTCTAATGTAAATCTATAAGAAAAAATAAAAATGAGAAAAAGTTATGACATCCAATTAAAATAATTCCAACCTAATCTATTTGAAAATGGAAAAATGTTGACAAATTAATATGTTTAAAAGAAGTTTAAAATTTCTTTAGTTTAAAAATAACGAAATAACCTATAAATTGCCTCAATTAGGGGAGGAAAAGAAGGAAAGAAAGGAGAGAACGGGAGAGAAGAAGACAGAGAGAGAGAAAGACAGAGACAGAAATATTGAAAACTAATTTTTTCATCTTTAAGAGTAGTGAAACCATGTTTCAGTTTTAACACCACAGTTACAAATATATCACATCAGGAATTGGAAGTGTCATGGAAGAAAGATGGAAAGAAAAGTTGAACTAGATAAAATTATACCTTAAAAGGTTTGGATTAAAAGAAAGAGGGGAAGATACAAAAGGCAAGAAAATGGTCTCAGCCCACACAGCATTAACAAAAAGGTAATGAATAGTTATTGATCCAAATTGCCTAATTTCTCACGTCTATAAAGTTTATACAGATAGAGATATCACAATATACCAGCACTGTCCTATCAGCATTGAAGATATGAATATGAGCAAAATGATCTTTGCTCTCAAAAAGCTTGTATTCTGATGGGGAACATGAACAACACATGAAAGGGAACTAGAAAGGGGAATGAGGAGAAATGGTGTGGAGATGATCTAGAAGTGGCAAGGAGACCTAGCTTGGAGCCCAGGCTCTTAGAGGCAAAGTCCCAGGTGGGTCCATTTCAAATATAGATTTGGACAGCATCATATAGAGGATGACTAGGAAGTAAAGTGATGACAGTATGGGAATGTATAAGAATACCCTTTGTAACCCAAGCAGCAAAACCTATTTGCATGGTATTCCCCTCATTGATAAAAATTAATTATTCTCTGCCTGCATGGGAGTTGGGGGGGTAATAGGTAGAGAGAAGAGATCCTGGTCTTCTGGCTTCCAACTTTGAAAGAGAACAATAAGATGTCCAGTACCTGACACATAATAAAAATTTAATATGATATAATAATATATTAATCTCAAATATATAATAACAATAATAATATATAATAATTTAATATAATAGACAATTATGGGTCTATCTAAGATGTAGCTTTTGAGGAATAAGGAATAGACATCTCTAGCAACTTCTCCCCTCACCCTTCTCCAAGGGAAATTGATTCCTGCCAGGAAAGAAAGCAAGAAGAAGGCAGAGGCTGGCCACTCTGCTTTCCTCAAAGAAAAGGAGTATCAGGATAGAATTCTATCTATTGGTACCTTTAAATATTGTTCATCTAGAAAAAAATTAAAAATTAAAATCTAGGGAAAATAATTTTCTAGATTCAAGCTCCTAATTACTATCACTTAATGGAAAAAGGAAATTCCCAAGCTATATTATCGGAGATTTGACCCTACCCTATTTGCCACCAGATATCAGCTCTACTATGTACACAAATAGCAAAAAACCTATTTATTCAGACACATAGCAAACAGAATTTAGAGAAGTAAAGTATATAATGAGAATCTATGCCAGACAGTACATAGAGTAAATGGACTCTCTCATGTGTAAATACATAAATTACATGGGCAAAACAACATATATTACATATAGCATTGCACCTATGTGCTTTTTCAGGGTGTCCTTGATGAAATTTGAGAAGTGAACTTGTAGGCTTTCAAAAATAATATTCCACTATAGACTGTATCATTTCAATCACACAGTTGATGGAAAAGTATACAGAGAGTAGAAAATACCACTGTGTTTATGGTTTGTTAACTACAAAAATATATTTGATTTAGTAGAACAAAATACCACATTAAAGGCTTTCAATTCAATAACTATTAATTAAATTCTCACTATATGTCAAGTACTGGACTTTTTTTTTGGTTGCTGTTGTTTATTGTTGTTGCAAACCTGGGATTTCAATAGGACAGAAGGCTCCCTGGGAAGAAAAATACCCTCTACCAATCCAGATGTTGAGTTGGAGGCCAAGAAAGGACTTTGCATGTAGTAATTAAGATATGCCAGGAACCCTGGAGAGAGCTATTTCAGTGTGGAGTCAGAAGCCAAACAAAACCAAGCTTACAAGCATTTATTGAGTTCCCACTTTGTGTCAGGTACTATAAGTCAACATATAGAGTATCAAGTTCAAAAAACAGCAACGCTTGGTTCTCAGAAAAAAATAGTGAAGAATAAGATGTGAGAAGACTGGGAAAGTAGAAGAGGCCAGGTTATGAAGGATTGTAAAAGGGAAACAGAAAATTTTATATTTGATCTTAGAAAAAATAGGGAGCCACTGAAGTTGATTGAAGAAGGAGGGTGATGTAGTCAGACTTGCACACAATTTGACAGTTGAGTCATCACCCCTGATTCTCTGGACTTAACCATCATGTCATGGCTGCCTCCTAATTCCTTTCCTGCAGGCCTCTTCTCCCACTGAATTCTTCCCAGAATTTCCATTTCAGGAGAAAACTCCATTATTCTTTAGGCTTAGCCACCATGCTCCTGTCTATCTTTTTCTCTCTCCATTCTATCCCCATTTTCAGCTCCCTTTTTATGTGCTATTTCCCCCTTGCTAGAATGAAGGCTCCTTGACAATAAGGAATATCTGTTTTTATTCATATTTATATATGCAGAGTATAGCACAGTGCCTGGCACATGGGAGGTGTTTAATAAATGCCTATTTACAAACTGACTGACTGGAAGAGTGGATTGTAATGGGACAGACTTGAGGCAGGGAGGGCAGCAAGCAGATGATTTTAATAATCTATGTGGGAGGGGATGAGAGTATAATTGGGATGATGGCAGTGGCAGGGGAAAGAAGGGGATATATATACAAAAGACGTTCTGAAATTTGAAACAACAATGTTAGGATATGGGATGTGAGAGAAAGAAGTTGAAGATAAATTATCTTCTGGCTAACTGGGAAGATGATTGTATCTTATACAGAAATAGAGAAGTTAGGAAGAGGAAGGATTGGAAGGAAAGATAATGCATCAATTTTGAATGTTGAGTTTAAAATGTTTAAAATACAAGACATCCACCATACATTTATACAAAAATGAATGTTGAGAAAATGGTATTTACACACATATATTGTATCTAGGTTATACTGTAACACATGTAAAATGTATGGGATTGCCTGTCAACTAGGGGAGGGAGTAGATGGAGGGAGGGAAAAATTTAGAAAAATGAATACAAGGAATAATGTTATTTAAAAAATTACTCATGCATATGTACTGTCAAAAATTTTATAATTATAAAATTTTTTAAAATTTTAAAAAATAAATAAAATTTTTAAAAAATGAATGTTTAAAACTATCTTTATATGTGTTTGGAAAATAAAACACTATTAAAAATTATAAAAACTAAAATAATAGAATTTTTTAAAAAAGACTTATGAGACATGGTTCTTAGCTGAAAGGATAGGGGAAGGGAAAGCCATAGGAGGTTTGAGGAGGAACAAAAAAAGTTGGGAAAAGCCATTAAACTGAGAGGTTTAGTGAATCAATCAAAGAAATATAAAAAGATTGATTTGCTGCAGTGAGGAGCCCAACTAAGATCATATAACTAACAGTGTGTGCAGTTGACACAGTTTAGTGATTGTCCCTAGCTTCTTTCAACAGCATGTGAGTAGGAGTGAAAGAAACAGATGGTGGGAGGCTGAGGCTTGACAAGATGATCCAGATTAAAAGATTTGAATGAATGGAGACAATGAGTGTACATGGCTGTTCTTCAGATTTGGCAATGGGAGGGAACAGAAATATAGGGAAATAATTTGAGGGGATGGCGAGATTAAGTAAAGAATTTTTAAGGATGTAGAGATATAGGAAGAACAATGATGATCTGGTCAATAAGAATTTGAGAAGGGGTCACTAAAGAAAGAAGGTACAATCAAAGGGATAATTAAATCTCCTGAAAAATGAAAGTTAATGGATTTGTCAATAAAAAGGTTCACCTTTTCCTCCAAAATTGGAGCAAAGGAGAAGAAAATGGGGACTAGAGTTGAGTCAATTTGAGGTTTATGCGTCTACTGGAGAGACTAGGGAGTTAATTAGAGCATCTGAATTTTGATAGTAAAGTATGAAGCAAAGTTCTGTGCTGAAAGAAAGGGAAGAAGTGTTCAGCTAGATTGAGAAGAGGAGAGAAGATTTGGAAGAGACATTTTAAGACGTACTTTAGGAAATGATTTAAAGAAGAGTAATAGTATCTCCATGCAGCAGTGAGGGCCAAATTAAGATGATCATATATACATTTCTAGAAAATTAGCCTCCAATAATGTATCTTTTATGTATATATTGAAAAAGTAAATGA
Source organism: Sminthopsis crassicaudata (assembly GCF_048593235.1). NCBI lineage: Eukaryota > Metazoa > Chordata > Mammalia > Dasyuromorphia > Dasyuridae > Sminthopsis > Sminthopsis crassicaudata. The sequence goes on along the minus strand of NC_133618.1, from coordinate 466,427,017 downwards.
GTATTAGAAATATTACATAGCAGATACAACTTTGCTTGATGAAAATTTCATTCTTAATATAAGCCAGGGAAATGTATCTTCATTTATAGGTTTATCATGAGAATGGAGAATGTCCAATGGAGAAACCAAAAGGAAGAAGGATTATCAAGTCTTCCAAATGTTTTGACATTGTGCTGATTGTTTTAAGACCTGTAATATTGCAGAGACTTCAAAATGAGGTCCATAATTACTCAATAGAATTTGGCCCAATTATCCTGCCTCTGACATTTACTACTTGCATGACTACAGGCAAATCATTTAATGTCACTATTTCTTAGTTTCTTCATCTGTAAAATTATGGCTTCTGAATTCCCCTTTAGTTCCATATCTATGGTCCTAGGATCCACATAGGAATAGCTAGATACTAACATAGTACAGTGGAGAGGGCCTGGAGCTAGGATACCCTGAGTTCAAGTGCTTTGTGAGATTCTGGGCAAGTCAAGGTTTTTTTTTTCTTCTCAGAGAGAAGAATAAAATATATCAAAGAATAAAAAAGGGGGGAAAAAGCAGGTTAGCAAAACTAATGCATTAACTAAGTGACACAAAGTGTTGCATCATTCAAGTCTGAAACAGATAGTATTACACATCCAATTAACAGTAAACAGCCAGGAATAGACATTTAATAGTTCCTTGCTACTGCAAGGAACAGTGGGAGCCACATTCTCATCTCTCTTCCTTAAGGCCAAGTGTGGTCAGAGTTTCTCAGCATGTGGTTTTGATTTTGTTCTTTCCAGTTATACTGTTGTAGTCAAGTCCATATTACTCTCCCAATTTTATTTGCTTCCCTTTGCACAAGTTCACATAAACCTTCCCATGCTTCTCCATGCTCTTCAAATTCATCCTTTCTTCCTTCGAAGTATGATGATTTCCTCCCCGCCTTTTTCTCAGGGCATTAATTTTTTTTCTTGACCCATGACATACTTTCCTACAGTGAATTGTCTGGAAAAGACTTTTATGCTGGAGAAATATTTATTTCTTCATGTTTTCCATCAAACTAAAAAGGAACCCCATGCTTCACCCTCAATACTGTAAAGTATTGCTCAGAGCTCTGAAGTCTTTCCATGCTGTTGTCTTTTATGTTAGTTTGGTCTTTGTGTCGGTTGTTCTCCAGGTTCAGAGGATTTTCCCTGGAATTCTTGCCTCCTGCCTTTCGGTATGAATGTTATATATTACTCTGTGGGCCCTAGAGATTGGTCCTACCTCTCAGTTTTCACAGCTGGATGTTAGTTCCACTCCAGGCTTGTTGTGTACCCCCTCTCCTATCAAGATTCTGCCAGCTCTAACCTGAGAGTCCCCATTCTTAGGCTGCATTAAGAAAAACACAATGTCCAGCATTAGTTAGGGATTTGTCTTGTTCTGCCTTTGTAAAAACACATGTGGACTAGATTGTTTTTTTTTTGGAAGAGCATTAATAATAATAACAATAATAATAACAGCTAGCATATATATAACATTCTTAAGGTCTGCAAAGCACCTTACATATTTATCTCATTTGATCCTCACAACAACTTTCTGAGACAGATGCTATTATTCATTTTTCTTCATTTTACAGAGGAGGAAACCAAGACTGAGATCCAATACTTTGGCCAAGGTCACAAAGCTCATATGTATTTAAAGCAGGATTCAAATCCAGTTCTTCCTCACCCCAAGTCCAACATTATGTTCACTCTGCCACTGCCATTAGGAAGCATGCAGAGGAGGTCAATGAAGATAAAAGGCCTCAATATCAGTCCGAAATATGAGAACTGGTTAAAAGAACTAGACGGTTTTAACCTTCAAAAAAGAAGATCTAGTGGTGACATGATATCTCTCTTTAAGTATCTGAAAGAAAAAGGGATTAGAATTATCCTGCTCAGCCCAGAGAGAACCAGGAGCAGCTGGTGAAACTGTCCAGGAGTGGATTTAGCTGGATGTGAGGGATAACTTCCAAACAATTAGACCTATCCAAAAGTATAAAAGGCTTCTTCTGGAAGTAATGGGTTTCCCATCATTTGAGATCTTTAGCAAACAGTGGATGACCAGCCAGTAATAAGCATTTTTTTTGTTTTCTTTTTAAATAGTATTTCATTTTTTCCAATTACATGTAAAGACAATTTTTAATAACATTTAAAAATTTTTGAGTTCTAAATTTTTTCCCTTCATCCCTCACTTCCCCCTTCCCTAAGCTTGTTAGCAATTTGATACGGTGTATATATGTGCAATTATATAAAACATAGATAAACATTTCTATGTACCTACTACTACTTGCTAGGATCTGTACTAAGTGCATTTGTCAGGAATGTTGTAGAAAGGATTCTTCGTCAGGTAACAATTATACTAGATGAATTAGAGGTCCTTTTTAGCTTGGAGGTTCTATGAGTCTTCTAAGGCAAATCCTGGCTGACTTCCATCATCCTCAACCCCATCTTTCACCTCCACCTCAAAGAAGGGGGCACTGACGCATTTAATTAAACATAATGACACTTGGGGAAGTCTACCCTTTACAGAGTAATGATAGACTCGGCTTTCCAGCCTACAAACTCAGTGTAGGGCTGGGCAGACATTTATTAACTCTTACCACACCTGAATGAAGCAGGTTTCCTGCCTAGAAATAAAAGCACCTGGCCTAATATCTCTGCCCTACAAGACAGACTCGACGTTGGGTATGACTAGGTCTTCCAGCAGATTAGGAGAGCTAGAGGGAACCTTAGTGCATGAAAGGGACCTTCTAGATCATGGGTGCAACCTCTCTTTTACAAACAAAGAAACTGGAGTCCCACCGTGGGGAAGTTCCTTGTCTAAAAGAAGCTCCCACTTTTCAGTCTTCTTTTGTCTGAGAGCCAGTCTTTTCCACCTTCCCTAGGGGTTTCCTGGAGAAAATGGGAATAATAATACTTATCCTACCTGTGTCACAAGTATGCTGTAGAGAAAAGCACTTCACAAGCTGTGTGGGTCCACTGGAATGGGAACAAGCTTCGTGGCCTCCAAAGGCCAGGCTGCAAGCTGAATTTTCCACAGTACTGTGTGAGCTCTCTGAATCCCGGTCAGAGGAGGCTCCCCACTGGGCTCCACGTGGGCCCTGTTCATTCCTGCCTCCTGGTCTTTCCTAAGGCCTTCCTCCTCCACAGCAAGTCCACCCCCAGAATGCTGCATGGCAGGAAAGTCTTGTCATTCATTGATTATCAGCAGGTGTCCACTTTTCTCCATTTGGGGAAAAGGCCTCCAGAAGCTACTCCAGCCTTTCCCCTGGGCCTTGTCTGCCCCTGGCTAGTCGGACAATGTGTGTGTGCTCTTTTTCTTGGTCTTAATCTAAAATTTCGCTGATGTATGGGACTTCCATTGTGAAAACTCCCTCCACAAATGCAGATCCATAACTCTTCCATAAATGAATCTTAGAGAGATAATTGGAGGCACTAAAAGGTTAGGGGTGTCTCTAGTCACCTAGCTAACATGTGACATATGGCACACTGGACTCAGGGGTTTATGTCTCCAAGCCTGTCCTTTATCTCCCATACCACAATGCCTCTATGTGGGGAACAGATGACAGACAGGTCCTACACGCATCCATACAAACATATACATAGCTGATAAGCAGATAGGCTGGCAGACAGACAGGCAGACAAACAGGGTGGCAGACAGGCAGGGAGGGAGGGAGAGAGGCAAGGTGGCAAGCAGATAGGCAGAGAGGAAGGCAGAGTGGCAGACAGGCAGGCGGGCAGGCAATCAGGAAGGGAAGGTGGCAGACAGGCTGGCAGACAGGCAGGGTGGCAGACAGGCAGACAGACAGATAGCAGACAGACAGGAAGACAGGTAGGAAGACTTGTATATAGAAGGCAGAACATATATAATTCTTCATTACTTTAAGGAGCTGTGATTTTCTCACATTCCTTCCGCTCATGCAAATCCACAGCTCTTTTAAGACAGTAGCTTATTTTAGGATTCCTGTGTAGAAGAATTCCATCAATCTGTGGCCACTCTGTGGTGACAGGTTTCTCTTAGCTTAGAATGGTTCATCATCAGACAACAGACAGTTGGCCAGGATGGCCACCATCACGAGGATTGGACTTGAAGCCATCCCAGCTGCCCAGGACTTAGCCCAACTCCTGCTCTGGAGTTGGTCAGAGCTGCCTCTAGGCCACAGTGAGACAGGAAAGAAGGCTGGCACACAGGACACAATTATAGCCTCCACCCTCCCCCGAAGTCCTTTTTCTAATCTCTTGTTGGGGCCCAATGTGACCCTGGATTCTCAAGAGTGCTATCTGGCAGAACTGGAAAGGCTGCAGGTGTGGGCCTGGAGTCTGAATTTTCTGTCTTCCATCCAGCAGGGAACCACCCCAAACCTGCAAATTTCCATCACCGGAAGGCTGGCCACAAGGAGATTTTTTTTTTCTAGTTATTATTATTTCCATTGTTATTTCTTAACTCAAGGAAACCATCTACTAATATGGAAAGGGGAAATGTCCTACATGAATGGAAAGAATGACCAAATCCAAGATACTTAAAATATATAAATGTGTACGTGTGTATGCATGGAAGTATGTGGTATACGTGTTATAATTGTAATAGTGATGCTTGTGATAACTCCAAGTTACGTAGTGCTTTAAGCAAAGTTATTTCCCTCTCACAGCATCCTATGAAACAGCTAATGCTGGTATTATTCCATTTTATAGATGAAAACTGAGGCTTTGAGAGATTAAATGACTTTCTTATATATCCCACAGTTCATAAAAGTTGAAGGCAGTATTTGATCCAAGGTCTTCTACTTCTGAGACCTATAATCTTTTCACTTAATTTAAAGTTAAGTACATGTATGTGCTTCTAGGATTACAAAGTATTAGGGCAAGAAAAGGACCTTAGAGACCATCTATTCCAACTCTAGACCTCCCTAATTTTATAGAGGAAGAAACTGAGGTTTAGAGAGATTAAATAACTTTGTTCTCAATCCCATAGATAGCAGATCTGAGATTCCTACTCAAATCTTCCTGCGGCAAGTCTTGGCCTCTTTGCATTCTAATACATTGCCTAATTTGGGGTACTGGACTCCCAAGAGCAAGATCAAAGCAGGAAGGCTCATTAATGCATGTAGATTATATGTATATGTACATATACATGTATGTATGAAAAGGTCTTTGGACCTATATTAAGGGGTGAAATGATTTTACACAGCCTGTATTACCCTGGACAAGTAATTTATTAATAATAATAATAATAATCACTTGCATTTATATAATACTTTAAGATTTGCAAAAAGCTTTATATATTGTTATTCTTTGGTCCATATAACAACTTTTTGAAGTAGTTATTATTATTATCCCTATTCTACACTCTATGAATCTGAGGTTGAGAAAGTAAATGATTTGATAAGAATTACACAGGTAGTAACAGTTTGAGCTAGGATTGAAACACATCTTTTTTATTCCAAGTCAATCAATCAATTAATCAACGAGTATTTATTAATCACTTGCTATGTGCCAGGCGGTGTTATTATTATTTCCATTTTATGGATGAGGGATCTGAGGTTTTGCAAGGTCACAAGACTTGCTTAGAGTCACATAACAAGTAAGGGTCTAAAATATAATTTGAATCTGGGTTTTCCCGACTCCAAGTTAAGCACTCTGTTGACTGCACCGCATTGAATCATACAATTCCCACAACCACCTTCAGCGCCCAACTATCTCCCATCCCCTTCCTTATAGGCAGCCTTTCTCTCCCTGAGGTTGGGGAGGCTGAGCACCCTCTCTCCCACAGGCTCCTGCCCATGAGCACACTGTCCCACTCTGGCTCCATGCTCTTGGATGAAGGATGTATGTGGAACCAGGTTGTGACCTTGTGATCTCTGAAGGTCAGGAAACAGTCCCTACCAGATCCTCTAGCAGCTGAGCCTGGCCAAGCAGCCCCTATGAAGGGAATGACCTGCTTGGCCCACAGAGAATGAACCTAGCATGCACAGATGGCATTTTCTGCAAGCACGTGAACTCTGTCTTTGTTTATGCCATATTTAGAATTGAGCTTGGGAGGTCTAGTGCCATGTTTCTCTTTGAGCTCACTTTCCCCAGGAACCAAGGTGTAGTGGGGGGAATGCATCCTTGATACTGGGGGCCGGGGGAATACCTTATAAGTACATCTTTGTGGTAAATAGCCTCATGTAGAAGTTGATGGATGTTAATTGGCCATATGATATTAGGGTACTCATTAACGGATCAATGATTTAGGAGAGATGCTACTAACTCTAACTGGCAACTGATATTGTGGAGGACAATCTAGAATGAGGGCTTGAGGTGACAGACTTAGAAAGACATTCATAAGCCCTTATGGCTAATCCTAGAAACCTGAGTGGGGGAGAAATACTAACTGCCTGTGGGGGACCTAACTGCCCAGTGGGAGGTGGGCAAAGGGTTCCTGGTGTTATCCAGGCTACAAAGAGAAATGAAGAGGAGATGGAACTAGGAGCGGCTTCTAGTGCTTTTGTAAGCCCTCTAGCTGAACAAATCTGTTTCCTCATCTGTAAAACCCTACCTGACCTGCCTCCTAGGTTTGTAGGAAAGGTAGCTTATAAATCTGCAAATGCTGTAGAAATAAGTGATTCCTGGTGGTTATGCTGCTGTACCCGTAAATGTGCACACGCCTGGGTGTGTCTGGGAGTTCACTTGTGACTCGCTGCCATTGCCTTGTGCTTGTCCCAATCTCTGGTCTCAAGGGGAAAGCGAAGGCCTGGGACTCCCCACCTAATCTGAATGCCTGGGTGGCTGCAGCCTCAGGACAGATGGAGGATTGGGGTGGGGAGGGGGGGGGCATGGAAAAGCAGGTCTGGCAGCCTGGTGGAGGAGCAGGCAGGCAGCCAAGGAGAGATCAGACACAGACCCACAATATCACCCCTAGCCTGGTTCAGAGCAGCTCGCTCAGGGTAGGAAGGCCCACAAACAAGCCCTTCTGCCTCCCGGAACTTTGAGCTCTTTTCCTGCCCCTCCCCTTCCCCACCATCATTCATAGGGTTCACTCTCCCACTTCGTCACACCCCGTCTGACTGGGCCCAGGCCCAGGCAGTACATTACCTGGGCAGGATTGGCTCTTTCCCAACAGTCCCCATGAATTTCACAAGGGAAGTGCCCCAGAAAGGGGGTAGAAATGATAGGAAGAGCAGAGATGAGGGTGGGTGGATGGGGAGGGGGTACCCAGCTAATGTAATGTGGCCTGGTGGCAAAAAAAATCCTGGTCGGTGGTCAGAGGACCCAGGATAGAATCCAGGCTTTGCTCTTTGCAACCCGAAGTACATTTTAGTCTGTCCTCAGCTTGGCACAGCAGCTAGAACACTGGCTGGCCAACACTCTGTGCCAGTCCTAGCTGCCACTGGCTGATCTCATGATCTTGGGCAACTTTCCTCCGTAAAAGGAGATGACCTCTAAGGTCCCTTCCAGCTCTATCAACTGATCACAAGTTGCCTCCAGCCTTAGTTCCCACATCTGTAACATGAAGGCTTGGATTAAAGGACCTCCAAGGTCTTTTCTGGTCCTAAATCCTACATTAAGACCTAGGATCTTGGGCTGCATTAACAAAAGTCTGCTATAGAAGGCCTGAGTCCCACTGTACTTTGCCTTGGCCAGAAAGCCCCTCAGCCTCCAGAAGGAGCGAGCCCTTCCTTACGGGGGTCTCCAAGCCAAGGCTGGATGACTACACAGTGAGTCCACAATGATACCCTTTGGGGGCAGAAGACCACTGAGGCTCCTTCTAAATCAGGTTCTGGGATTTGGAGGATTGTGTTCAGCTCTGGGAGCCATGAAATTGACAAACTTTGTGACATCTGGAGGATAGCTGGCTTGGTAAGGAGAGCAGAGAGCACGCTACCGGGAGATATATTGGAGAAATGGGAATACCTAATCTGCCAGAGAGAAAACTGGAACATGAGAGACAGCATTTCCTTCAACCAGGTGAAGAGCTATGTATAAAAGAGGGTTTAGCCTTATTTTACTTAGTCCCAGAAGGTAAGACCAGAAGCTTCAATATTCTCACGAATCCGTGATCTCATTGATATGGCTAAATCTGCTAGGGAGGCATCTGGCCACCCATCCAGACCTGCCCATTTCTGGGCAATACTCATTGAGGCATTTCCATGAATTTACTGAGGGGCTCCACACAATGGGCCGAAGAGCTTCCTCTAATTCTCCTGGCATTGGAAGACGAGTACTGCCCATTGGTTGCCGTTTGCTCTCACTGCATAATCACCTGATATCATCTGACAGTGCATCTGATATCACTTCTGGTGACTTCCTCCTTTATAATATGTGGCTTCCAATTCACACTCACTATACACATCTTCACTGATCTTTGGGCGATCCTCAACTTCACTTCTCCAGGGGCAATAATTATTTCATGGTTAACAGCCACATGCTGGAAGAATATTGGGTTTGGGGTAGAGGATTGAGACTGGGTCTCCCTGTCTTGCCCAGATTGGATATGCAATGGCCACCCATGGATCCAATCCCACTGCTGATTGGCAAGGAAATGTGTGACCTGTTTCATTAACAACTTGGGTCTGTTTACCATTCCTTAGGCTTTCTCCTGGGGCTCACTATATTAGTGCCAGATCTTCAGTAGACATCTAGCTGGCTTTCGATCTCTTAAACTCAGAACTCTCAAACTCAAACAATCTGTTAGCTCCAGCTAATGTTCTTACCAGAACAGAGATTACAGGCTTGTACCACCCTGCCCAGAAGACTGGTTTTAAAAGATGACTGTTTTAGGGAGAAGGCTGGTGTTATTAAAAGTATTTCACAGTTTTCCAATGCAATCCAACCCCACTGTCTGCCCCCTTTAAATTCTGGACTGTTCATTATCCATTTATAATGTCTTAGATATGTATATTGATAGACATGCTCTATATAGATTGCCCATCTCACCGCACATGACTCTGCACATGACTGCACAGACTTTGGACAATAGTCACTCTTCATTCATTTGGTCTTTCCTGTGGAGACAGTTAATCTGTCTAGCTTGGACTCCTTTGATGATTATGAATCTTTTTGAGGAAGTTGTGCCATGTTCCAAGAACTGATGCATTCAGCACAATGTGATCTGCCAACAGAAGTATCTGGAGGAACACCTCTATCCCTCTGCCTTCTCCCTTCCTCTTCCATTTGGATTCCGCCCTAAACATCCTCTGTGACAGTTATGAACATCATAAGTGAACAAGTGGGGTTATTAGGTGGCATAGGGAGAAGTCTCTCTGGACATTTCAAAGCTTACAAGGCTAGAATCAGGAAATTGAATTCAAATGTATCCTCAGACATTTATCAGCTGTGTGATCTGGCTAAATCATTTAATATCTGTGTGCCTCAGTTTCCTCATCTGTAAAATGGGACTAATAAAAGCCTCCATCTCCCAAGGATGTTGTAAGAATCAAATGAGATAATAATTGTAAAGCGCTTTGCCAATCTTAAAGTGCTATATAAAGGTTCAGTATTATTTTTATTCAAATGGCCTATGATTTGAATTCTGTATTGTTCTCCTATTTCATGCTTTGTTTGATATTAATAATCAGAACATTGAGAAAAGTTGTATTTTATTATACCTTTAAAAGTATCTTATATGATTTAGATATAGCTATGGGAGCCACCTTGTTGGAGAGCTTTTAAGATGTGGTTTTACTTTGCAAAATCAAAAGCTTTTCAAAACAATAATTTTTTTTAAAAAATAGACAAAGTAGAATCCTGTGTTTTCCACATCTTTGTCAATTGTCTAATTGTAAAGATATGGCCTAATTTAGAATATCACTTTTAAAAGTCTGGCTTCTGATATTCATAATCAAGGAATTAGTATGAAACTCAAGGATTTAAAACTTTTTAACAACAAGGAATGCCTTAAAAAGGAATGGGCTGCCTTAAAAAGTAGAGAGTTCCTCATAATTGGGATTCTTCAAATGCTATTTATCAAAGATGCTATAAATGAGATTCCTGAATAGCAGAACTGGATTAACCTCTCTGATTCTATGAGAGGTTTCCCAGAGCTTTCCTGCTTCTGGTTTAATGGGATACTTGATTTCCACCTTTCCCAACCATAGCCCTCTCATTTTATAGTAACATGCTCAGATGTGGTCCCCTGAAACTGGAGATTCCCAGAGCCCTTCTGATTGGACCAAAACTCCCAGTTCAAAGATTATTATTGAAGGGTCTTTGTGTGTTCTAGGGATGTCTTGGTAACACTCTATAGGATCTTTGAACATGAGATATAGATTCATAGGGCATCTTATCCAATATCCTACGCAATTCAGGAATTTCTTTTTATGGAATCTGTGGCAGATGATTATCTAATCTCTGCTTGAACATCTATAGAGATAGGGAGCTCAAAATTTTTCCAGGCAGCTCATTTCACTGTCAGACTTTCTGATCTATTAAGAAACCTTTCTGTATATTGATCTGGATTCTGGATTCTCTGTATATGAGAAAAATTCCTTTTTCATATAGCAGCTCTGTACATATTTGAAAACAGCCACCATCTCACCCCTGCACCTGCTCTTCTCCAAATTAAACACCAGCAGTTCCTTCAATTTAGCTTCCCATGACATGGTTTTCAGTCCCCTTGAGGCGGTCGGTCATGTCATCTGGATATGTATCAGCTTGTCATATAAATTCACGCAGATTATAAACTAGCTTCTCCATGAGTTGCTCTCAGTGAAGTTTGGGTTGCATGCTCTCATCTGCCAAGCATGGTTTTATGAAACTCACCACAAAGGTTTCATTTCCTTTCTCAGAAGGAAAGGGGGTTTCTCATCAGCAGATGAGAGGCCCCTCTGTTTTGCGGAGCCTGGATTTCAGCATGGTGTACTAGAAAGGAGACTGAAGAGCCTGAAGTCAGAAGATTTCAGATTTGATGCTGTTTAATGATAATGAATGAAACTCTCGTAAGAACAGAGGAAAAAATGCACGTCCATCCCTTCTTTATAGAGATAGGGGACTAGGAATGTAGAATATTGCTTATGTTGTCAGAGGCTGAAGTGTTGGTTAATTTTGATGAACTGCTTTCTTTTTCCTTCTTTCTTTTTAATTATTTGGCACAAGGAATGCAAGCAGCTAGATGATGCTAGAGCTCCAGGAAGACCTGAGTTCAAATCCAGCCTCAGACACTTCTTACCTGTGTTATACTAAGCAACTCATTTCACCCTATCTGCCTCAGTTTCTTCATCAGTAGAATGAATTGAAGAAGGAAGTGGAAAATCACTCCAATTTCTTGGTCACAAAAACACCAAATTGGGCCATGAAGAGTGAGACATGACTGAAATGACTGAACAACAAAAACAACAAGGAATGACTACAGAAGAGGAAAGGGTATATTTATTTGGAAATGAATGCAATAGAGAAATAAAATATATCAATAAATTTTTTTTCAAAAAAAAGTTGTAGATTTAAGTACCAATTATGACATTTATTAGCTGTGGGATTTGGAACAAGCAATTGATGTTTGGGAACATCAACTTCCAAATCTATATGATGGGTATAAAGCTTCTTTACACTACTTACCTTACAGGGTTGGAACAAAGAAAGTACTTTTGAAGCCACATATGAGTATGTGGCTTTTATCATTTAATGATGATGATGATGACAACTACCATTTATATAACAGTTTGCAAGTGGTTAACAAATATTATCCCATTTACAACAATCCTGGGAGATAGATGCATTATTATCCCCATCCCACAGATAAGTAAACTGAAGCAGACAGTGGTCCAAGATCACACAGCTAGGAAGTGTCTGAGGCTGGATTATATTAGGTCTTCCTGACTATACACACAGCTCTCTATCCATCAAGTTGTCCATGTTTAATTAATAATTGTAGAAGATATTATTAGTTAATAGTTGTGGGAGGTACCTAGTGGTTAAAGGGCAATCCTAGGGTCAAACAGCCAGCCTCAGAAGATTAAAAAAAGAAGTCCCCTTTTATGGACCTTGACTCCTGTAGCTCAGGATAGTCACTACCTTTCTGGAAGCAGAGTAAGGGGCTTTGTTGCTAGCTAGGGAAGAAAGAGATTCAGTTTAGTTAAGTGCAAAATCTCTCTTGAGTCCTCTACACCTGGAAGCCAGGAGAGGCAAAATCGACAAGCCAACAACTAGACCAGCACATTGCAGAGTGGCAGCTTCCTCAGGCATGTAACTTCCCCTCTGCTGGCCTCCAGCTTCCTCCCCACTTAAAACCAAGAGTTTGAACTATGTGCTCTCTCATGTCCCTTGTTTTCTGTCCTACATTAATCTATGTTCTAAAACTCCTTCCAATCCCAACATTGTGTGCTAACAGTCCAATTTTCCAGAACCTCACATAGCCCTCTATACCCCCCTAATGCATCCATCCTATCACATTATTCCTTGGACTTATCTGCATTTGCATCTCATCTGCCTTATGACTGTGAGCACCCCTGAATGTAGGGAATGTGCTTGACTGAATTTTGCATCTTCCAGTGGGGCTTAGTAAATGTTCTCTCTGTTGGTAAGCTTCCTCCCAACCTCATTTCTATTCAACACATGTTTAAATACCTTCTATGTGCTATCCTGGTGATACAAATACAAAAAAAAAAAAAAGAAAGAAAAAGAAAAAGAAACAGACCTTGATATTACGAAGGTCACATTCTATGTCTATGTTCTAAAATGCCTCTCAACTCTAATATTCTATTATCTATGTTCTAATATTCTAATTCTCATATTTTAAAATCCCTTCTAATTCTAATATTTTATATTCTAAGGTCCCTTACAGCTATGGGGCACAATGGATAGCAGGATCTGCAGTGAAGAAGATGTGAGTTTAAGTCCTGACTTAGACATTCTCTAACTGCGACCCTAGGCAAATCATTTGATCTTTTTGTGCCTCAGTTTTCTCATCTATAAAATAGGGATAAGAAAGCATTTACCTTACAGGATTGTTGTGAGGATCAAATGAGTTAGCATATCTAAAGTGCTTTGCAAACCTTACAATGCTATATAAATGCTATTACTTTTAGTTATTATTATTCTAAAATCCTAAGTTCTAAGGTCTCTTCCTGCTCTAGAGTCATTTAAATTTGAAAGTTTGCTTTGGTACTATTGTTATTGTTAATATCCAATATGAATGTTATTTTGGCCTAAATAACATGTTCTATATTATAGAAAGAGTGCAATATTTGGTATTAAAAGCCCTGTGTTAAAATCACAGCTTCATCACTTAATAAATGTATGTTGTTGTTCTGTCATTTAATCATGTCTGACTCTATGTTATGTGACCCTAAAGAAAAAGTCTAGGGGTTTTCTAGGCAAAGATACTAGAGCTCTGCCATTTCCTTCTCCATAGTGTCCCCATTTTATAAATGAGGAACTGAAGCTAATATGAGTTCATTCAGTGACTTGCCCTCAGTCAGAGCTAGCAAGCATTGAGTCTACATTTGAACTTGGATCTTCCTGGTGCTCTGTCCATTGTACCACTGAATTATTTGGTTAGGTGTATAACTGTATGACTATGAATAAATTATTGAACCCTTCTTAACCTTAGAGTCTCAGAGGTTAATGATTATATCAACATGCATAAACTATCTTCTTTACAGAGTTCAGCTTGTTGTTATTAATAAAAACACTAGTAATTCATATTTCCTTCTCTATAAAATATGCTGAATACTATTTTCACAACCCACCTCACAGAGTTGTTACAAGGAAAGTGTAAACCTTATAGGACTATAGGAAGTATTTTATCATCATCATCAATCATGATCAATAATGAGCTGAGCCTTTAGAGGAAAGGGTTTGTGGATAGTAAATTAGTATTTTGTTGATCTAAGACCTGGGACTACACTATCAATATTTTGAGACTTTGAAGGGAAGCTAGGTGGCACAGTGGACAAAAGTCAGGATGATCTGACTTCAAATCTAGCCTTTAATGATTATTAGCTATATGACCCTGGGCAAATCACTTTAAAAAAATTTTTAAATAATATTTTATTTTTTCAACATTCATTTTTGTAAGACTTTGTGTCTTTACCTTTACCTTCCTCAAGACAGTAAGCAATATAAGTTAAATATGTGCAATTCTTTTAAACATATTTCCAAATTTGTCATGTGGTGCAAGAAAAATCAGACCAAAAGGGGAAAAGGGAAACAAAGGGGAAAAAAAACAGAAGAAAGAAAAAAAAAAAAAAAAAACCAAGCAAACTAAAAAAATAAAAAAGTGAAAATACTATGTTTCAATTTATGTTCAGTCTCCATAATTCTCTCTCTGGTTGCGGATGGCTCTTTTTATCCCAAATCTATTGGAATTGCCTTGAATCACCGCATGTTGAAATCCAAGTCCATCATAGCTGATCATCACCTAATCTTGTTGTTACTGTGTACAGTGTTCCCTTGATTGTGCTCACTTTACTCAGCATCAGTTCATCTAAGTCTTTCCAGGATTTTCTGAAATCAGCCTGGACAAGTCACTTAATCTCTTTTTGCCTTAGTTTCCTCATTTGTAAAATGAGGATAATAACTGGATCCGCTCCCCCTCCCCAGGTTATTATGAGAATCAAATGTGATAAGAATTATAAAAAAAATTTAGGACAATATCTGGCACATAGCAAGTACTATATAAAGATCAGCTATTATTCTCATCAGGAAATCTGAGATGCTAAACTGTGGAGCCTTGGAGAAAAAATACTAATACTGGTCTATACGTCACAGTTGAGAAGGGAGAGGAGGGAGGAAAGGGTTTCAGGTTGCCTCATATTGCCTAGAATAAGACCGATCCAAAGCTGCTATGCCCTGTGGAGAGAGGAGAAAGCTTGTGTTGGACCTTGTCACTAAAAGAGAGCTAATTTCCGGAGTCTTCCTTCCCCAGTGCAAACCACAGCATTTCGGAAGAAGTTACTTATTTTAGAAGCCGCCTCCCCTCCCTCCACCTCCATCACCACATCATTTGCACCTCAGTACCCTTTTAGGAAACATCTGATCTGTTGCCTCCAGAGCAGAGAACTCAGGGAAACAGCAGTACCGCCCTCTGCTCCCCCAAGTTCCCCTTCTTCCTCACTCTACATTCTCATTGTCCACATCTCCCAACTCTTTGTCCCCTTAATCATCTTTTCCTTCCTTCTCCTCCTTCCTGTCCTAGCCCACTGCCCCATGAGGGGGATGGGGATGTGGTGGAATAGATCCTTTCACTCTTTATGGGGCTTGAAGACTGGCATGGGAAGAGGAGGATTCAGAAAGAATCCCAGCACATCTAAAAGAACTGATGATGTGATAAGCAAGGGGCTTCTTAGATTTGGGACTTAAAAATGCCCACTGGACCCATAGCCTGAGAAGGGGCAGGAGAGTTCCCTAGAAGGCTCATGGGACCAACACCAAGTAATTCAGGAAGAGAACAGTATTGGTGGTAATTAAGGGGGAGCCCTATGTTTGTTGCCTTTTGGTGCACAATTCCTGGCTCTTAGTAAGTGCTTACTTAATACTTGTTGACTGACTGACCAGGTAAACAGTCTAAAATATCTCCCTGCTCTCCCCATCCCCACTTCCCCATCTTTATCCTATATAAGCTCCTTGAGAACAGGAATTGTTTTATTTTTATATTGGAATCCCCTTCCCTGGTACAGTACTTAGAACATTATAGATGCTTAATAAATGCTTGTTGAAAGCATGCTCCCAAAGAAAGAGAGATGAGGTTATACCTCCCCTACTCCCTTGCAGAGATAGAAGGTAGACGAGTGTGGGAAATTGCATACATTTTCAGATTTTTCCTATTATATTGATCAGTTTTGCGGTGTGGTTTTTTTCTCTTCCTCTCTTTAAAAAATATTCTTTGGGTGTTTTCTTCAGCAGCACACATACTAGAAATATTTTTGGGGGTTAGGTGGATAGAAGAGTGGATAGAACACCAAACCTGAAGTCAGGAGGATCTGAATTCAAATCCAGCCTTAGACACATACTGGCTGTGTGACCCTGGACAAGTCACTTAATACTAGTTGCCACCAAAAACTTTACTTTTTTTTTGTGGAATGGCTCTTTGGGAGTTAGAAGGGGTAGTAGGAGAAAATTGGGGAAGGTAAAAACAAAAAATCAATAAAAATGTATTTTAAAAATACCCATTGATTGAGTTTGAGTCTGAAGTCCTAGGTTCCTAAGTCTGAAGTCCTAAGTTCCCCTTTGTGGAGCAGCTCCATGGAAAAGTTCTTTTACTCCCTTAGTCTTAGTTTCCTGATTTAAAAAATGAGGAGAATCTTATTTCATGAGAGTATTGAGAAGAAATGACTTTCTATGCTATAAAGCTCTATAGAGATAGAAGATTCCAAGAAATGATGGTATAATTTCTTACCAAGTGTGACATGAGCGTGACACGTGTGTCATGAGTGCACACATGCGTACATGAAAACACAGAGAAATCGGGGACCAAGCAGAATTCTTTGCTTAAAGAAAACCCTCTATTAAAAATGTAGGATGCGTCGGCAAAATAATTAAAGTGGAGAGCAGACAGCAGGCCTCTTTCTTGGTTCTCAGAGGCTCTCTCGGGGCCAGCCTCTCTAGGCTGTGTGCAGAGTGGCTTCTTCCTATATATTTGGAGAAAAGGCACTTTATTACAGTAATTTATCACCTCCATAAACGTGGCTTCTCTGTAACACGGAATAATTTGGAAAGAAATATGTTTTAAAAATTAAAAATGCAGTCAGTGTGCGCCCAGTCAGGTCTGTGGGGAAACATTTTTGCAACTCCGGTAACTGCCCTGGTAGCTTTAATACCGACTCGTTCCATTATTTAAAGTATGATTATATTTTTCCTGCTCAGAGCTTTGTCAGCTATAAATAAAATATAAGGGTTGAATTGTGGTGGGGCCCAGTAAGCAGTTCCATTATTGGTACTTAATGGGACTTGAGGATGGAGGGAAACTGGAAGAATGGGTAGGTAGTTCAACATGGCACCAAGGCCCATGAGCTCGGGGTGCAGAAAAGCTGATGGCGTGGGTTTGTCAGGTTACTTTTCTGCTTGGGTTTTTGTTTCACACTTTGAGTGACCGACTTCCCAGTGTTCTTTAGGACACTGTTGACAAGGCCACAGGCATACCCACCTGGGCCTACAGCATTTTAAGAGCCTTGCCAAGAAAAACCATAGACTCTTAGAGTTCCGAGAGATCTGGAAGGACCCTTCAAGAATAAGAATAAGATGTTAGAACTATAAGGAACAGAGAATTCAGAAACATGAAACGGCACATAAAGGACCTTAGAGCATAGAATCTTAGCACAAGGAACATAGTATATTGGAGCTCCATGTTCTAAGAGTTCTAGGTCATAGTATGTTAGAAAATGAAGTATGGAATATTAGAGATGTAAAAGACCTTAGAAATCTACTTGAGTTTTTATAATTCAGGGAATATTTGGGTATATCTTGAAGGAATTTATAATCATATTGAGATGTACACCTATCATCATCATTGCTTATATTTCCATAGTACTTTTCAATTTTCAAAATGCTTTATTTAAACAAAGCCTGTGAAATGGATAGCACAAATATTATTATCTATAATTTTTACAGGTGAGAAAATTGAGGCCCAAAGAGACAAAGTAATTTGCTAAGGCTTATACATCTAATTAGTGGTTAGATCAGGACTTAAACCTAGATCTGATGACCCAAAGTCTAGCACCCTTTGCACTATACCCTGCACAGCTTCTTACACGAAAGAATCTGAATACTCATTTGAACACAACTAAGGACCAAGGCAGCTGTGAAAGGACAGAATTAGCCAGTGAGTCATGGTGTTGGCTGTGGGTTCTTTGGGGCATGGAGAAGGGGGGAGGAGGGGGAAGTAACTCCTGAATTCTAAGAAGTGACTTTGACAATCAGATAGAGACAAGGGTTGAATCATCTGTAGGACCTTATTTGGATCTAATTTAACTGGAACTGAGAAAGTGGGGTAAAGGGTTCCATTTTCCTGCCCCACCAAAGTGGGGGACTCCCTAGCATCTTCTAGGCAGCTCCTGCAGCAAGCCCTCCAGAAGCTTCAGTGGGCATGTGGGAGACAGAAGGGACCTTAATGATCGTCCAATCTAAGCCCTCCATTTTATAGAGGAGGAAACAAATTCAGAGCAATAAAATGATTTGCCTGAGGTTACACAACTTTAAAATGGTAGAGCCAGGTTTCAAAACCAAGTCTCCTTACTCCCAGGAAAGTATTCCTTCCACATTTGGCTGCTTTGTTAACAAATCTGACTCTCTGGGGTGGGCTTCCCAAAGGCAGCCTGAAAGACAACTCTATTTAGCTGCTGGGGGAGGAGGTATTTGTGTGTGTGTGTGTGTGTGTGTGTGTGTGTGTGTGTGTGTATGTGGGGGGTATATTGGGATTTTCTCTTCTCCTTCTCCCTTGCACTGTCTCCAAGTCTCCAGAGCCCAGTCAGCCTGCTAAAGCAGCCCACATTTTGGCAAGCGAGGGAGCCGTGGGCACCACTTGGCTGTGTACTGAGGAGAGCACATCACTACATCATTCCCCTGGGAAGCAGTTGAAGGCATTTCCTGCTGAGAACTCATGGAGCTGAGGGTTGATGGCTCAGCCTTCCAGGAGGAGGGCCATGGATGGGCCAGCCTGTTCTGCAAGGGAGCCCAGCGAACAGAGGGAAAGAATCCATTGAACTTGTTCCTTGTGCTTTTAATGCTCCTGCTAAAATGACTTCTCTCCGTCCTCTGTGACTTTGGTGAAGATTAAACTTCTCAATCTTAATTTCCTTATCTGTTAAATCAAGATGTTGGAGCAATCAATAAGGATAGAGCTTACAATGTGGCAGATACTGTGCTAAGTTCTGAAATGACCAAGAAAGGCAAAAGCAATCCCTATTCTCAAGGAACTCACATTCCAATGGGGGAGGCAATATGCAAACAATTATGCACACACAAGATATATACAGAGTAGATGATAGATAATTTTAAAGGGGAAAATACTAGCAAGAAGGGAAGGGAGGGGGATGTCCAGAAAATGTTTTAATTCTGTGATCTCTAAGTTCACTTTCAGTTCCAACATTCTATGTTCTAAAATCCCTTTTAACATTCCGTAGTCTAAATTTCTATTTGATCCATATTTCCTTCTGGCCCTCATACTCTATGACTGTAATGATTAACTCTGACCCAGGTCCTCCAATAATCCAAATTTAGAGCAGAGCCATTGAAGTTAGTGGTTAAAGGATCTCTGTCCTGGGATGATCAGAGCTCCCTCAAACCCAGAACTATTATCTGTATTCTTAAAGACATAGGGTATCTTGCTTAATCAAACATTCTAGCCCCCTGATATGTTTTATAATAAAATTATAAAAATTATATGTTTTATAATAAAAAGAATGCACTCACTGAATCTCAGACTGTTAGTTCTAGAAGAAAACAATCTCCAAGAAGTAGATTATCCAAAGCCATGCTTAGAGTATGTGGCAAACTGGTACCTGAAGCCTGGTCTTCCCCACTCCAAGTCCTGTTCTCTTTCTGCTTCATGACACTTGATGGATCTTAAAGTCAGGAAGGACCTTTGAGCCTAGCCTCCTTATTTGACAGAAGATAAAATATCAGTACCCAGTGAGGGACATTGACTTGTCCAGAGTTAAACAGCTAACTAGTGGTAAAGCTTTGGCTAGACTCTCAGAACAAAGCTTCTCCCACTGTACTCTGTAGTGTTCTCAACATCAACATTTTCCTCCCTGATTGCTCTAGGGTGCTGTGTGGCTTACTCTCTATAATAGACACGTGCAATATTTAATTTACTTTAATTAAAATATATTTTAGTGGGTTTGTGCTTTTTTTTGGGAGCATAACTCATTTTGATGGGAACCCATTGGATTTTAATGGGAAACCGATTATATGAACATATTGTGTATTTTAATGAAGCTGATGTGTGATTGTAGGAAGAGCCACCTACAGGTAATTAAAACCTCCTGGGTCCATTAGGGAATAAGGTGAAATGAAGTTAGGCTTGTTTAAGACAATTAGTGTAGACAATGATCTGAGAACATATTAAATGGCCCTTGATGAGATACAGCTGTGCAGGTGGCTAGTCCAGGGACAAACAAACAGGGCTTTTTATGAAATAGTAATGATTAGAATATATGTGTTTATGTTAGCAACCAAGCACCCTCTCCTCTCTATACCAGTGGTGTTTCAGATAGGGTTTTTTTCCATTCTCTTGGGCTTCTTCCTTGGGGCTCTTATTACTGCCTAAATGAGAGAAGAGCCTTTCTATGGGTGTTCCTACATTAGCAAAGATGAGTGCTTTAAAGTAGCTGCTATAACTTCGGGGATATGACCTGTGAGTAAAGGCAATGAGGCTACTGGATGCATAGAATTTCTGGGAAGTGATTTCCTTCATGATCAAGAAAAGAAATCATCTTCCTTTTTTCCTTATGATTTCAACTCCTAGAAAAATAAGATTTGTGTTTCTGAGGCCTTTTTGAGTCACTTGGACTATATGTACAGAATTCAGGCTATAAGAATAGGCCAAATTCTTCGGAAAAGGGAGAAGGCAGTGGTCTACATTCCAGCACCTCCACCTCTCTCCACCTCCACCCCTCCTTTCCCGTCTCAACTGCAGCCACTACAAACATTTCTCCCACATATTAGAACATTCTAAGTTGTAAGCTTGCTCCTGGCACTGATATTCTATCCTGTGTTCTAACAGCTTACATTCTAAGGTTCTTTTCAGCAGTTCCATTCTATAGCCAGACCCTCAGAACTATCAAGCACAGCAGCTTATATGTATACTCCCCAACATGAACAAAGAACAAAGTAAAATTCCATTGATTTGGGATCAATGGGACTCAGGCCGGGATAGAGAGGCAGCTTTAGACATAGCAAAAGGCCCCCTTTATCTAGCAAACCCCAGCAACAGCCCCACAAGCTACCCAGCCTCCCAGACTCCTGCCTCCTGCCAGGGGCCTCCGCCAAGATTTCCCCATCCAGCCCTGACAGGGGTCTGTAGCTAAAACATTGATCTGGCAGTTTTCCCTCTTTAAGTTGAAGTGTTATGTTGGCACATGGCACACTGTGGGTGGCAATTTGCCAGGGGGAAGCATGTGTTGGAAATCCTTGCTCAATATTATAGCAATCTGGGGTGTGCGCCTTATACAATTCAGGAGCCAGCCAGCCTGAGGGCCCAGGAGCCTTCCCCTGTGGAAAAAGAGGGAAGAGAAGAAGAAAAAGATTGAGGGACTATTCAAGAGAGGAAGGAGAGAGAATGAGAGAAGAGAGATGAGAGAGAATAAATAAGAAGGAGTGAGATCATTGAGAGGGAGAGAGAGAGGAAGAAAGAAGCTCATAGAGACACGGAGAGAGAAAGAAGAAGGATTCAACTGAAGAGGATAGAAAGAATAAAAAGTAATGAATGTATGAAAGCAAGGAAACAGATGAGCTAGAAAACAAGGAATGAAAGTATGAGAGAGGAAAATCAAAAAGAGTGAGGCTATAAAAGAAAAGAAGTAAGAGAAGAGAGAAGCTAGAGGATGAAAGAGGAGAGAAATGAGAGCATGAAAGAGAAATGAAGTAAAAGAGCAAAATAGAGGAGAGAGACAGGGAGTGAATGAATGAGACAGGAGAGAAGAATGACAGTGGGAGGCGTGAGAGATAAGAGGAGAAGAGAGGAGAGATGACAAAGGATAGGATTAAGAGGAAAATCAGGGAGAAAGAAAAGAAAAGAAAGGGAGAAGAAAAGATAGGAAAAGAGGAAAGAAGACTTGATAGAGAAAAATACTAAGGACAGAGGGAAATTAGGAGACAGAGGGAGGAGGAAGTAGGAGAGAGAATAAAGAAGGCATAGAGATGAAGAAAAGAGAGAAAGGTGAAATGCATCAAATCATAATGCTAGATTAGGAGATTCAGAACCCTCCACTACTTCTTTCACAATTTGAGTATGTGCCTAAACCCAATATAAAAGGGAAACCATAATTCCCATAATTCCCAGATGAAAAGTGATATGTAGAACTTCAGTGAAGTAAGAACTGAAATCTGAACATGGACAGTTTCCTGCTCACATAAAGCTGAGTTAAACAAACAAACAAAAAATCCCCAAAATAGACCTCAAGGACTAGATTGTCCTAGGATTGTGATTTAGAAGTAGTTTCCCTTAGAATTCAGGAAAACAGAAAAACCACAGTGTGGTAATTGAACAAGATTGGACTATCTCTGATAATCATAGAGTTGTAAATAGATGTTAGTGAAGAAATAGACCTTGGAATACAAAATTAGGATATAGAATACAATATAGCAGAATTGAAAAGGATTTGAAAAAAATCAAGTTCAATCCTCTTAGTCAGTAAATCAATTAGTAAACATTTATTAACTTTCTGTTATGTGGTAAGTGCTGTGCTAAATGCTGGGCATAAAATAAAGACCCCAAACAGTATGGGCTCTCAAAAATCTCATAGGGAATGGGAGACAACATGCAAATAATTATGACAATCTCCTCTCTCTCTTTGTCTCTCTGTCTATCTCTCTGTTTCTCTCTTCCTCCAGACAAACACACACACACACACACACACACACACACACACACACACACACAAATTGAGATAATCAACAGGGACTCTGGAATTAAAAGAGAATGAGGAAAAACTTTTAGGATTTTAGATGGGACTTAAAGGGTATCAAGAGAAAGATGAAGAAAGGGAGAATTGTAGGCATTATAGAAGGATAGTCAGAGAAAATGCCTACTTGTGAGATCAAGAGTCTTTGTCAAAAAGCACAATGAGGAGACCAGTGTTAGTGGATTGAAGATTGTGGAGGGGCAGGGAGAAGATATAAGAAGATTGGGAATGAGCAAAAAAGGTTAGGGCTGGATAAGTAGATTTGAGAATCATCTTCATAGAGATAATAATTGAATCCATGGTAGCTAATGAGATCAAGTGATAAATAGTATAGAGGACTAATAGAAGAGGGTCCAATAGATAGAGCCCTATAGGATTACCTTACTCAGTGGGTATGACCTGGATGAAAATTCAGCAAAAGAGATTGAGAAGGAGCAGTCACATAAGCAAGAACAGAACTAGGAAGGAATGATATCACAAAAACCTATAAAGAAGACATTATTAAGGAGAAAAGGATGATCAACAAAAAGTGTCAAAGGCTACTCTAAGTCGTACTGATTGAGAACTGAGAAAAGACATTAGATTTGGTGATCAAGGGATCCTAAGTAACTGGATGGAAGAAATTTGGTTGAATAAGTTAAAAAAACAGACTTTTGACTGAAGTCAAAAAGAAAGTGAAAGGACAGGAAGTGGAGACACTCATTGAAGTCTACCTTCTCAAGGAGAAGAGAAGATAGATAGAGGATGATTGCTAGCAGGGATCAGTGGACCAAGTGAGGATTTTTTGAGCAGATGTGAGACATGGACATATCTATAGGCAGTGTAGAAGCAGCCAATAAACTGAGAGAGACTGAAGATAAGTGAGAAAGTGGAATTGATACAGAGGACAGTCTGCTGGAGAAAATGGCATGGAATGAGATCACTTGTGTGTGTTAGAAGGGTGAACCTTGAATAAAGGCAGAGATAGTGATAGAAGGCAACTGAGGATAAGAGTTAAGGAGGAGGAGAGAAGAGGAAGTTCTCAGCTAATGGCTTGAATTTTCCTGGTAAAATTTGAAGCAACATTCTCAATTGAGAGACTGGGAAAAGAGGGAATTATAGGAGGAATGAATGAAAAGGTTTGGAAAAGCTGCTGTAGTGAGTGGGAGAGTGAATCAATTAGAGAGGCTACAGTGAGAGCCCTGTTGAGGATATCCAATTTAAATTTGTTATGGATCTAGTTAGTATAATTTTGTGATTTTTTTCCAGCTTTGTTCAATAGCACATGAATATGAGTGAAGGCTGCAGATAGTGAGAGTAATCTGGGGCTGAGGCTGAGCAGGGAAAGAGCAGCAATAGAATAAGGAGGGAAGGGATTAAAAAAAAAAAATTACACTAGTGAGATCAAGATGGGAAGGCTTATCAAGATGCAGCCAACATAGGTGCAAAGACCTGGGGAAGAACTGAGGGACTGATAGATTGGAGGATAAAGAACATGTTTTGGGGTTGCAGGGCAGAAAGAGAGGTGAAATGACAACAGATTGTGATCAGGTAAGAGAATTTCATAGTTCAGAAGCATGGAAGTGGAGGATTCCTGGGTGAAGGCCTGACCTTCTCTGTGTGTAGCTGGGTGAAGTGGAAGAGTAAGTCATGGAAAATGAGCAAGTGGAGGAACTGGGAAGTAAAGATGTTTAAGAGAATAGCAATATGTATTTTGGAGTCCTCTAATATGAGGATAGGTGCCAGTGAAGAAAGAAATCTGTGAGCCAGGCACTGAACTGAACAATGAAAGAAGTAGAAAATTCTGGGGAATTGCAAGCCACAGCTATCAGAATTCATTGGATAGCAAACGTATGGAATGAACCTCAAAATAGGAGAGATTACTTGATTATGGTGGTAGAGAGAGCCTGGAAGTGACAATGGGGAGCAAAGACCTCAACCAACGAATTGGGAGAGGGGTATGAATGTCAAAGTACAGTCAGTATTGGAAAAGGTGGCCAGGGAGTCTTTGTCATTAGGAGGGAACCAAGGCTCAGTGAGAACAAGAAGATGAAAGGAATGAAAAGAAACAATTTAAAATGAAAACAAGTTTGCTACCTATGGAGCAATTATTCTAAAGGGCACAGTGTAGGGGTGAATAGCTTTAGAGTGATAGGCTGGGGAAGTTGTTTGAAGGAGATGGGAATAAGGGATTAGGCAGCAGAGGACAGAGAATGGGATTTGTATAAAGACATCTAGAATTCAAAATCATTGGAATGGAGAGGAAATGACAAGTTTGAAGATGACAAATGAATTCAGGAGGGTTATTAATAATGTTACATCACTAGGAGTCAGGTGGTAGGGAAGTAACTTGGTCAAGATCCCCCCAGGGGGCGAAGCTGGGATTTGATCCTTGACCCTAGATTTCAGGAACGTGCAGTATTTTTTTTCTTTACAGTTATCTTAACTGCATAGAAGAATCCCCTCAATTTCATGACAACTGAGTTCATCTTAATTAATCAAGGTCATTTGAGATTTAGAGGGTTTCATAGGACAGAATAGATAAGTCAAAAATTTCTGGACTTAATCAGAACACAGCTCTAAATAAATAAAATTTATATTTCTACATCGTCTGTTCCCCACCCCCAATCTTTGTTCCTAGGTTGTTTGTTTTTGTTGTTTTTCCTCTAGAACTAAGGAGAACAAGTGGAGTTCCTCTTCTCCATGAGATTCATTCAAATTCTTGAACATATTGATCATATCCCATGTTCCTCCTCATTTCTCTTATTTTCTTTTCATGTCAGGCAACAAAAGGCCTATCCAACACAAGCATCTTTCTTGTCCCTGTATTCCCAACTACTGGTCCATGTATTCCCAACAAGAATAACTGTCCCCTTAACCCAGACCTCCAGAGATCAATACACTACCCTTTCACTCTTGAAGAGTTAATCCACTTGACATTCATTTCTAAGACTAAACTAACTTAATTAATGATCAACAACTTACCTACCTCATTATACTATGTGTTCCATTGGATCTAGGCATCTACCAGGAAACCTGGGACTACTAAACATGAGCATCTTTACATCTTCTCTGCCATATTTTCCTCCCCCCCCCCTTTCTGTGAGCCTCCCATGACTCAAATTCACAACTACAGTGGGGATTGCCACTTGAACTTTAAAATGAAAAGCACAAATACAACTGAACAAGGCAAGCACCCCCAGCTCATTCTCAGATCTGAATGAAGTAAAAGGGGGAGCAGGGGAAGGAAGTCCTTTCCCTCTCATGGTTCAGCTCCTGGTGCCTACACAATGAACAAAATGTAAACTGGACACAACAGGGAAGAGGACTACTCAGAAAAGAGCTTGACCAGAAAGAGCATGACTGTCTTAGTAGTGCCAGTTTTAAAGATGTAGATGTTATGCTTTGCAACTAATCAAAGATTACTACCCCTGCCCTATGACAAAGAGTAAAAAGTGTCTCCATGTAGACAATGTAAGCATGCTCCAATGACCCCTCTGGATGCCTCCAAGTTAAGTGATCTGGT